>NC_081207.1:5924371-6081871 GCF_902713425.1 Acipenser ruthenus | reverse complement strand
ACAAATTTTATATTTGTGACAAAGGTGCAGTGTTGTCTGGTTTCGTGCTGGCCCCTGGTGACAGCTCCAGAACTGTTAACTTTCTGGTAATGTACAAGACGAGACAATTGCAAACAAACACAACACTCACAATTTTACTTTAAATACACGGGGTACCGTCCTTCTGGCTCTTACTCACTACAAACCAATGCGAAGGAACCGATTTACCATTCTCCGTCCCCCTTGTATGCTGTCACGCATGACCCCTTGGTAAAGGAGTGCAGCTGCCTTTACAATCTGCGGCTACTACATAGTTTCCCTTCCGGGTCAAAACGTTATTGCAACTGAGTCTCGCCGCCTTCCAGAATGACTGACTTCCCAACCCGGGGAAAGAACTGTCAGGCCAGCCCGTCCAAAAAACTCTGTCCTTGCTGCTTAGCGCCCTCACAGGTCGGGAGGGAGATTTACAACCAAGATTCATTGTATTTGTCACAGCATGTCATGTTTAACAAAAGAAGGTAATCTTGTCTTCTCTCCACATCTTCCAGTATAATCTTGTTTGACATCATGCATTCTTTTTGTTTCTCAGGGTGCCAACAGAGCTGCCGAAGATGCAGAGCGAGAGAGGAGGGAGCGAGAGGAGAGAATGAGGCACACACGGAATCCAGGCACTAGGGTGCTGCCGCCCACAACCGCTGGAAGGCCAAGGGGAACCCAGGATGTCGCACCGCCCACTCCCCTGACTCCCACCTCTCACACTGGTAGGAACAAAGGGCAAGTCCAGATTCTTTCTGACCTAAAGCCTTTCAGTGTAAAACAGGATAGTATGAAATAGTCAATGCTCTGGTGTTCATTTTGTTAGATACCCCCTCAAGGAAGTGGTAGCTATATCCTGATGTATACATTGTGTACAAACCCTAATAGCGTAACCTACATGCCTGTGTTCTGATATCTACAGGGCTGTCTTTTAGTGGATTTAACTTTTATTGTTATTAACAATGGTAGATCTAATTATGTTTTTTAAATACAAATTCATACTTCTGCTTGTAAATTTCCAACGTTTTGCATACCGTATCCTCCTTAACCAGTGCATATAAAAAGACTGTAATAATACTTTCACTTTGTACTTGAGGGTGTACAATACAATGTAATTTTGTTATAAAACAAAACTGTTACTTAGTTCCCACTGACACACAACCTTTTAACAAAGTTGCTGGAATGTTTAAATTGAGTTACAATGTTGCTACAAGGTTGTGTGTTAGCGGCTTCTCAATGACCGCATGAAGCATGTGAAGCTAGTGATCCAGTATAAACGCCGGTCTCCAGTACGCGCCGGGTCTGCTGGCAAATATTGTAAAGAAACGCCGGAGTCGTTTAATTGGAGTTTTACGGTAAATCGAAAATTGATTTTTCAATCTATTCCATTCCTCATTATATACATCGATATAAATACTGGATAATTCAGTAATTACATAATTGTAACTCGCATTGTTAATAACTTTAAGTTTATCAATGAAACTGCACCGAACGCCCTGCCTTGCTATTTACAGTATTTCTGCCACACAAGCAGTGGGCGTGCTCTTCTTTACCTGCTCGTGTTAATTAGCATCTGATTTGCTGGTCCCACCCTACCAGCGAATCAGTTTTAAAAATGCTTTGTAAGTACGCCCCTCTGTGTTTGATGTAAACAAACAAAGCGCACCTGGCAAACAGCCTGTAAATAAATTGTACACATGAAGAAAACTGACTGTATATAGTTTGCGCTGCTTTTCAAAATGAGCTCTTATATAATGAATATTTAACAATTTTCAATAACATTAAAAAAAAAAAGTAAAGCCAGAAGAAATGTAAATTCCTTTGTGTAAGACATTTAATTTCCTTTCAGTGTAAAACATTTAATTTCCTTTGTGTAAAATACATTTAATTTCCTTTCACTGTAAAGGCATTTGGTTGATTCAGTTTAAGGTGTTAAATATTTTGAGTTTGTATTACTTTTTTTAAATACAATCTTGGTACCACAAGAACTTGAGGTTGCTTTTTGCTTTTTCAATATGACCAGAGTTTGAAAGCTGTATTTGTAGACTGTAAATGGACAATGCCGATTTGCCCTTTTTACAGCCCAGTTTAATGGTGCTGATGGAAACGGCATTAGCGAGATCAAATATTGCAGGTGTGTGACTTGACCCTTTCCTTTGTCTGTAGCAAATACGTCCCCCCGCCCTGTATCGGGAATGGAGCGCGAGAGGAAAGTCAGTATGAGATTGCACCGCGGTGCCCCAGTCAACATCTCCTCCTCTGACCTCACAGGGAGGCAGGACACCTCACGCATGTCAACGTCACAGGTATGAGTAAGACTTCATTCACTCAACAGCAAAGCCTCACATCAGAGTCCTGTGTTTAGGGTTCACAGCCCACCAGAGCTCGCCTTACTGTGAATACCCAAACAGCAACACCGTGGGCGTAATTGTAGTAAATCGCAGCAGCAGCTATTCACCCCTGTTGTGTGCATGATTTATTTTTAGTATTTTATAAACATTTATTTAAAGTTACAGGCTTAGAAAAGGGATTGTCACAGTTGCTTTTAGGATTGACATTAAGAAATCTAACATTTTAGGACCTGGTTTTGCAGAAAAGATTGCATATTTTAATGTTTAGTTTAACAGTTTAATTTGAGATTGGATATGTACAGTATTTGCAAACATTATTCATTGTGGGGCATCTTGGGGATAAGCCACTGTAATTTAGCATAATGTGCAAGGTGGTAGTTTCTATGGATGAACTAGGGGGCTGTCACGGATATCCCCCCGCATAGCTGCTGACTTTGTGGCTCAACTGAGAAGGGCAAAGGAGCTTAGATTTGTAACTAAACACTTTCAGTGTGGTTATTTAATTGCATGTATTGCAGTTTCAAATGGTGTGATATCTCAATTTTAAATGCTGAATAACTACTGCTGTCGGGGGAAGGGAGGAGGTACTATTGAAGAATTGATTAAAAACAGGAATTTGGAGATAACTAGGTATCTTGCATGGATATATATGCAAGTTGTAGTGGTATTAATATTTAATCAAGTTGGCCAAAGAGTCAGAAGTTAGTTGAATGACTCCAGCAAAGGCCAGAAGTTGTATAGTTTTATCCTACAGTGAAGATTGGTTTCCCCACACATGAAAGCCACTTTATGCAGCATATTCCAAATAGACTTGTTTTAGTGGGCTGAAATCTCTATTTGGCTTCGGTAACCAGACCTTTTATTTGCTTAGTGTTTCTAACATTGTGGAGTGGTCATTGTCTTGTGGCAAAGCTTGCAGTTGACACAGTGTAAACATTTTTAATTTAAGATTCTCTTTTAGGGGTAACTCGTGGGATAAAAAATTGCAGTTGAGGTTCTCCATTAGCTTATCTCTTGTTCCCCTGTCACACTAAAGTGGGCTGCATCAGCCAATACATTTTATAAAAACTCAAAAAAGCGACTGCCCTCTTTCCATCAGGTTTGTCATATGTATGTATTTGGTAAAAGGTTAAAGAACAATCAGCAAGTTTTACTTGCATGATTTGGTAATCCAATCCAGTGTGGAGTTCTGGACTGTCTGTAACAAGTTAGTGCCATTTGCCTTGGTGTCCATTTTTAAAGTAGCTGTACTCTGTATTGACAGAAACAAATTGAGTCCAGTCTGCATGAACAGCATTGTCAGTTACCCTTAAATCCAATCTCGGATTTTCTTTTTTCCCCTTCCTCACACTGAATGAGGAAGACTTTTTTTTTTACCCTAGCAATGTTTTGAAATACCTTTTTTGCTTTTGTTTAATTGTTTGTTTACCTGAGTACCGTGAATACCCTCTGGCCTATTAGACGGACAGTTCAGAAAAATCTGGATTAAATTCATATAAAATCTGGATTAAGGTTTATTTTGGAAGAGTATATCGGATCTGACGAACTCCATGTTTTAGGTCCTGATCTGATTTCACATTCATAAATGGGAAGTCATAAGATTGGATTACTAAATCATGGTGGTTATAATTGATTTTCTGGCCAGTTGTAATGTATTCTTTCTTCACAAATGGCTGTCTTTTCCCCCCCACCTCAGAATAGCATTCCCTTCGAACACCACGGCAAGTAGCTGCTCGCCACGTTCTTGTTTGAAGGCAGCACTGGGTGAGTGTCAGCTGGGTCACATCTCCTTATAAACTAGACACATACAATACAGATCTTCGGACGGACGATCCATGCCACATTCACTATGAACATCCCCTTAAGACATCCATATACTTTTTCTTAAAAAATCAAAAGGTGTCCATGCTGTCCTCTTGATTTTAGGGCTAAATATTGAGTGGTCACATTATGACTAATCTAAGAAATTCTGATGGCTAAAAGTATTGAATTTGTATTGAAGTATTTGTCCTGCCAAATTCGTTCAACCACCTCACAAGTAAGTTGTCTTGTGTGTTCTGATTACATTTGTAGTGATGATTGAGCTATTGATTTACAACCTGACTAGGGGGTGAAGTTACTGAAGTTGAGGGCTTTGACCATTCAATATTATTCCATAAGAACCAAGCAGTCAATCCCCCCTCCCCCAACCAGTGTAGAAAGCCCAACTTCCCCTAAATTTAGGCTTGGAATCACAAAGTAGGCATGTAGTATAGGCATAAACCATCTGCTTCCAGTTACATTAGTTGCCAGAATGGTGCCTCAATTGCAAGAATTAACTTCTTTTTTTTTGCCCCTCTCATCCACCTAGAGTATAATTGTGGCTCTACAAACCATTTTTGGGGTGATTAGACTTGCCTATGAGCATTGACAGATTCTAAATTCCAAAAGATTGTTGAACTTTGAAGTCAAAAACTAAAATCCTGCTCCTATGGCTTTAATGCACCAGCAGGTGTGCGTTTGGGCTTGGCTTTTCTGCTCTGCTTCCTGAATTGTTCCTTTTGTCTACCTGGTGTGGCTGTTTGTGTTTTGATTTAAATGTGCAGTATTGTTCAGTACAGGAGTCCTGATTCTCCTGCAACGACTGGGTCTTGTGGCGTAAATATAGTTAAATGCCCAGATGTCTAATGTGTATTTTTATATATTTAAACAAAATATAATTTGCATGCCATATCAAGGCACTCAACTTTATAAATGTTGTTGTTTGAAAAAGCACAGTCTGTTCAGTGTGTGGGGGAGGGGGGGGGGGGGGGGTAGTAAACAGAATAAACAGCAGGAAGGAAATACTTTTATCTAAGTTACATTTCAAAATAAAAGTATTCTGTTTCTCAACTCCAAGAATGTATTTGCAATATTTTAACTTTTTAAAACAATGTGCTGTGTACTGTGACCATGTTGGAATCACTTGGGTTTTCATGCATGTAATGAACTGACCTTGTATGTTAACACTGGTGGATCAATCTTTTATCTTTTTTTTTTTTTAAATCAACTGTTGGAAGCTGCTTGCTATGCTGTTTCCTAATATCCATTCTCTCCCTGTTCCAATCATGTATTACACTTTCACCAATTACTGAGCAGAGTAAAACTTATCTTTGAGCTCCTGCATCTCTTCTTCCCAGTATTTACTTTGTTGTAAAAACAATAGGAGTTCAAGAGAACTATAATTATTCTTAGGGGACAATGCAATTGAGAATCGTACATCTTCAGTATGAAATGCACATCACTAGGTCTATTTTAACCATTTCCATGTCCAGATTGTATCGTGACAATTGGCTAGTTATGCAGAAATGTAATTTACAAGCTTAGCGGTCCATTTATTCGGCGCGTCTCAGGCGCGTCAGGTCCAATTTATTTTCACACGCGCAGTTTATTTTAGACGCGCTGTTTAAATATTTTTCACAGTAAAACAGGTTTAAAAGGCACTGCATATCAACAGGACACTAAGTACTGCATCTCCAGCCCAGCTCCACCCCTTGTTCGCTATATTTTTCAAATATCTCTTAATAATAGTACATACAGATGAATCATCTCTTGATCACTCGTTTTATCACCAAACTCCTCAATAATGCAATCCAAGTCTTTATTTTATAACTGTAACATCTAAAAAAAGCTCTGCAAATGTCCAATATTCTTTGAGCGCTGTATGCGGAAGCAGCTATCTTGTTTGTTTATGTCCGTGTTATCAATGTGGTGTCGGGGTTAACAGTATTCATGAGATCCGCCCCTTTTTTTTTTCGGCTTCTCTCGGCTCCTATCAGTCTCACTCGGCCATTTGAATGGTTTTCTCTGCGTTTTCCGGAGAAAAAACGACTAGAGACCTGTTTTTTGCGTGTTTTTGATGTCGTCGGACAGGGTCCGACATTGGACCGGAAAGGGAAAATTGCGATGTCGGACCAGGTCTGACATAGGACCGCAAAAGGTTAAGATGGTGTGCAGGTTGTGTGTCTTGTGTTTTGCTTTTTAAATACATCCTATGTACTTTTGGATAATTGTAACTATTTTTGAAACTATAGTTAATCAATATAAATGGTCTTTGCGACAGGTACTGGACAAAGTGGAAGGTGCAACTCTGGGGTTTTAAAAGACCTTGCATTTTGTTTAAGAAGTGCTCTTGTGAACCACTTTGGAGTTTTCACTTGTAGGTATCATGTAATAAATTCCAAATCTCTTGAATAAAGTGTGTGGCTGTTTGACTACATAGGACATAGAGTAGTCCTGAAAAGTTTAATCAGGTGACACACTGTATGGACAATTCTGTAAGTTTGTTAATTTCTTAACTATGCATAAGGAAATGGGGGGGGGGGGGTAGGTATTCTGAGAATATGCACTTGAATGTGCATGGTTAAAAGTAAGTTACGTTGCTGACTTTTATTTTTCTCTTGCATTTTTCTGCACAGATCCTATCTCGAGTGGCCCCCAGCGGTCTCCAGTCTGCTGTACACCGATGAAAGAAAGATATTTGCCATGGAGGGCAAATAATGCATGGCTGATCTCTACTAGTACTATTCCAACAGCTTCATGATGCAAAAAATAAACAAACCCCAAAATGAACAAATAAAAAAAGGAGCAATGATGCCTTTTAAAGAAAGAAAACAAAAAAACAAACGCATACAAAACAGGAACAGAACATTTTGCTGTAGCCCCCCGCCTTTGCCAAGCAGATGTTGCAAGAAAAGCCTCCTGATGCAAGCAGCATTGAGCAGCAGCAGGAGAAGTGGGCTTTGAGAGACGATTTACCAAGCGGACCGGCTATCATTGCCATGTTTGTTCTCCCTCCACTGTTGGCAAAGTAATGATTTTATTATCTTGCTGTATAACGATAGACATTAACTCCTCTTTTAAAACTTTTTTTTTTGTATTAAGCTAAATTAACAGGCTCCAGTCTGTCTAGGTGGGTAGTATGTCGGTGTATTGCATTTATTGTCTGATACAAAAAAAATACAATTAAACTTTTGAACTTTGGACTTGAAATTCCTCATAAGGCTCACAGGAAATGTTTCAAGTAAAATCTAAAATTTTATATTAAACTTCACCTCTTTTTTGTTTGGTTTTTTGTATGGACCCTTTTATGCTTTTTTTCCTATTTGACTAAGGATTAAGATATTTTTTGCTAGATAGTTTTATTTGTAGAACCATTTAAGTTTTTTCTTCCACATTCAAATACTTTGACACTGACAATTCTGAGTTGTGTGCAATAATGTTCGCTGAATTGCCTAGTGATGCCAGTGGGAGGCACAGTGGCAACTAACATCCTTAAACACCTTTTAAAGCCAATGACAATGTGGATAGAGGAACTGGGTAACATTTTAAATGGGTATCATTTTTTATTTTTTATAACACAGCTTTCTGTCTTTTAAGATTTAGAAATAGTCCTTTTGGTGGGTTTCCTGGTTTTGTTGAATGACTTCCACATTGAAGCTCTGTACTTTTTTGTATTTGTCGCAGTCCCATAATGTTTGTTTTATGTTGACGTTTTACACCATTTCAAAGCTGTGAAATAATAAAACCTGTAATAGAAATGTAAATGCATCAATTTGCTGTCCTGTGAATCTTGCTAAATTTTGTCAGTTTAACCTGAGCTATCAAGCCTTATTTAATAGACTGCAGGGACCTGATGGTATAATAGGGCTTTAGTGTTCATGCCTCCTAAATTTAGCAGTTATTGGGCACTATTTATTTTATTATTTTTGGTGAGACTCAAAGGAGCTGTCTTTATAAAAGTGAAGGACCTCTGCCTCTTAAACCAACCTTACAAAGGGATCAGACAAAAGGGGCCAGT
The DNA here is from genome assembly GCF_902713425.1 of Acipenser ruthenus. NCBI lineage: Eukaryota > Metazoa > Chordata > Actinopteri > Acipenseriformes > Acipenseridae > Acipenser > Acipenser ruthenus. The sequence goes on along the minus strand of NC_081207.1, from coordinate 6,073,687 downwards.
GCCTCATGCTAAACAAATGGCGAGTCATGGTAAATTCCCATTTTATAACTCTGTTCTTTTAAAACAGTGAACTGACCTTACTTTTAATATACATTTTAAATGGTACCAAAAACACTGATTTTGATTTGTAAAAAGTAGGGTAATCAGAATTGGAGAGAAACACTGCATGTATACTGGGCTTTGGCAATTTAATAGCTATTGCTAATGTGTCCTTAGCTGTATCATAGTACTGTGTTCAGTCTAGCTATTTCTGCCTTTTAAGAAAAAAAAAAAAAAAAGATCTTGCTGTTGGAATACAAAAGGTTGACTGAGGCATGTGCACTAAAACCTAGGCTATATACCTGAATTTATAAGATCTCTGCATTAACATTACTATAAGGAAGAGGAGCTGTTCTGTGGGACTTTTTGTTTGTAATTATACAGTCCACATTATAAAACTTCACCCCATTTTCCATAACTAATACCTTGAACTGTTTCAATTTTGTGTGTCCGATTCATTGTCTCCTGACTGACCATTTTGTCTTTCTCTTCATTATGGTCACATCAACTTTCCACGTATCTCCTCTCTTTACACATTTAGTAAGTCTGTAGGATCCTGTGTTATGGTATCTATTAGCCCTGTAAGACTTATTTTTTCATTTGTATTGCCACTGTATTTGTGTACTTTAAAATTGTGTAAATAAATTATTACTTGTAAAGGCTTGTTTCTGCTCATTTAAAACAAATGATATTGATTTTATACTACATAGCTGATTACGTTACACCTAACACCTAATCCTTTCCAAGCACACTTCAATATGTTCTGAAAAACAGATTTTTATCTCAACTGTAGAATGCCACCATTCTGACATGGTCAAAACAAACACCCATACAAAACTTTCCCATTGATAAATGTGACAAACATAAATACTGTAGTCCAGTTTTGTGGCTAGACCTCTTTAAAATGACATGTTCGATTCAAAAACAAAATGTCCTCAATGGCCAGCTGCAAATTAATCCTAAATACCTTGTTACTGAGCAGGTGGCCAGCTGCATTGATACCTAAAGGTCTTGTTTTTCACTGAATGTTTTTTTGTTTTGCTTTTTACAAGCTTCTCCAAGGTCTTAGTATTAAATTTCTACAACCTGTTGTCTGGACTGGATTAGAAACCAGCTGTGTGAAATGAAAACAAATCTGTCCCTTGAGGATTTGATGATTCTGTAAACCATGCACTTGCTGGTCGTCATACACCAATATTTGTTGTCTCAAAAAGCACTCGACAACTGATGGATTAAAATAGTGAAACAGCAGCCATGTAGTATACTGTATTTAAATGCAAGAAAAAATGAGGTTGCTAAATTAACTATCCCTGTAAGGGATTTAAAAAATATGTTTTTTAATCCACAGCTGCTGCCAATATTTCAACTTCTGGAGCTGGGGGAGTATTTGCAAATGTCACAGTTCATGTACATTCTGGGAATGTGGAAAGTGACTCCAAAGCCACTTCATTTTATTTACAAACTGGAGCGCATTGGGTCCTATAGTTATTTTCATCAATTGTCTAAAGAACTTTGATGTTGTCAAGAAAGGCACTGGCGGTGCTAAAATATAATTTTTTTTTTTTTTTTTTTTTAAACTAATTGCCGCTTTTTCTATCCCTGCAAATGCCAGTGTTGATACAAAATGCTCCCATATGAATAGGGTGTTCCCAGTATATTTAACTTTTGGGTTTAGTGTATTCAGTACAATTTTTAGGACTAATAATCTGATTATTTGAGATCATTTTCAGATATCTATTTCACAACTTGATTATTGATTGAATATTCCTGGGACTTTCTTGTTATGTAGAATGTTCACAGAGGCTCCTACTCTATCTGCCAGCAGGTGTCATTGTTTGACAGCGGTGTTTCAATAGCCCTATACTGGAGCAAGAGAGTTGGGGGGGGTTATACTGTAAAAGAAAGCTTTGTGAGACTAAATATGCAGTACTGTGGCCTAGTATTTAATCGTCCCATATGCAAGGGAAATACATGGCCTTTTTTAATGCATAATCATGTCTATTTATCAGATATAATATTTCTTAGTCACAGCAACCTACCAGGCATTTTACATGCCATTTAACATTCCGTAAAGGACCTCCTTGGTGATGATTTCTTCCATAGATCTTTTTTGGTCAGATTTACGCAGTTTATGTTGAAAGGTGCTTATTGCATCTTGTGACAGAAATACAGTGATTCTTGGTGGTAAATCTCCCTCCCGACCTGTGAAGGTGCTAAGTAGCGAGAACAGAGTACCTTGGATGTGTTGGCCAGACAGTTATTTCCCAGGGTTCAAGGGAAGTCGGCCAGCTAGAAAGGGGAACTCCGGTGCATTAACTCATCGACCCGGAAGGGAAATGATGTGGCAGTCGCAGATTGGAGGGGTGGCTGCACTTGTTGCTGTGTATTGCCTGTAATTCTTGTTTTGGCACCAGACCTGGATTATAAATTAAATCTCTTTTCTGATTGGATTGTCACTGTCTGTCTCTTCCTCGCGCACCGCATCACTCCTAAACCTGTACCCTGTGAACCACACTGCCACACATCTAAATATACTCCAGACATAAAATTCTAAATAAAATGTCATTGAACATACTGAAGATCATGCCACAGGAAAAAGATCATTTGTTACATAAATCCTTATGGGTTAAGCACTGAAATGTTACTTGAAATTTTACCATTGTTAGCAGGTACCCAATATTTACACTGAGAAAATCACTTGCCTATTATTGACTTGTTTGCTAATTTTTTGGTGTGAATGGGACACCTAGCAATGCCTGGCTCAAACACTACCTTACTCTACACAGTCTGTAGTTCATCAAACTTTGTTTGAGTACGAGAAGTCGTTTCAATATTTACATGGTTTTTATAGAAGCTATGTACAGTTGGAGGACTATCTAGATATACAGCAGAGCCACTGTTATCTGCTTAACATTAAGTACAGAAGTATAGTTTCTGCTTCGTCCACACATAGGGGTTAATTAGATTCGCTTTATCCATAACAAGGAGGAGATGATTCCTGCAACTGTATTTTTAATTAAGGAGTTTGAAGGCTGCAACCCCAACAGCTGGTCACGTCACACAGCATTTTGTATGTGCTGTTACATGTAGAATCACTTATAAAAAATAGTCTTACAAGAAGTCTTAGGATTTTAGTACTCTGTTTCGAAGTCATGCAGGAGTACATACTTGGAGCAAAACATACAATGGAATGAACCCGAAGGAAATGCTGCAGATTTTGCCAAGACATAGAAAATCTGATTGATTGCAACCCATTTGAGGTAAACACAACAGGTTTCATCAGAATGCAATCTACTTCCACTACAGTTGGAATGGCAGCATTTAATTTGTTACAGAAACTTTTTTTTTTAAATCACATACATCGTCTTATGGACTATTTATTTTATGTCATATAGTTCATTGTTATTTTAATGAACAAGTCCTCCATCGCCAGCCTTGTATTAACTTTCCATCCAGCATCTCCACGGTGACAGAAAGAAGAGCGTTGCTCAGTATTGATTTCCATGCCATTTGCAGAGCCACTGGCAACACCGCTTTAATGAAACTGGCACCCGAGCAAGGGCATGCACACAGGTCACTGCTGCGGAAGAGACCACATCAAAAGAGAAGTATAGAAGTGGAGGGGGTGGCTTCTAAAGCAAGCTGTGATTTTTAACTTGAATGTGTAAAGAATTTAAAAAACACTGTGCTGCAAAGAGCGCTTCAGAACAGAAAAAACCCTGGAGAGGATTGAGCTTGGAACACTTCAATGGAAGAGCAAACACAAAGTACAAAACATAATTAATGACTGTAGCACCAGTGGGGGAAATACTGGTTTATTATACAGTTTGTATTCCATCTGGTGAAAACTCACACATGTACCAGGAATGACAGTGTGGTTTAGTGATAGGGCACAGACCAGGACTCTGGAGAGCACAGTTTTCAATGTGTCCTCTTACATTAAAAAGGGCTGTGCAATGAGCTAAAGTATTTTTTAAAAGGAATAACAGACAATTCAACAGAATAAATATTTATTTCACTAGATTTGCAACAGGTCACTCTAAAAGCATATAAAAAAATACAGTTCTGTACAGGGGTGATGACGGGAAAGTGCATTCACAGAACAGTATAGGCAGGCTATCCCTGCCATTTGAGAATTTATATTAAATAGAAAAATAAAAAGAAAACACACCAGTTAAAATCTCACAACACACAACAGTATCCCTTCAAAACAAAGGGAAGGGGTCCTGAAATGATTAACTCTTTACTGGCCAAAGGGGTGGTTGTAATGCTCTTGTAAAAACACAGTTTCTAAAAATTATACAAATAAAAAAAATTCTAAAAATACCACACATCTATATGTATTTTGTTCATGTGCAAAGTTTGTTTTTCCAACACACACACACACACAAAATAGAACTTGCTAGCATTTGAGCTTGCTTTTATTGCTTTTTTTGTAGCAATGGTCCCATAAGGTTTACCCCACATTAAGAATCATTAAACACATATCTGATTACCATTACAGGGGAGATTGTACCCCATTGTAGGTGTGCCTTTGTTACCAAGCACCACACGGGATTCAAAGTGCAGAGAAACATGGTATGCTCCATTTCCAGCTGCTTGACAAATGCATACAGATATATGGTACATTCAATTTGCTCAAATCTTTATAAAAAATAAAAAATAAAAGGCGTACCACACTTGTTAATCATTTTAGGACCCCGACCTGGAAACTGGTAACAAACGTTTAAAATGTACAGCCTATATTCTATAGCGTGTATTGATACAAGTAATACAGGAACACACAAGTGTGTGTCTGTGTAAATTATACACACACACACACACACACACACATATACTGATCTAGAGAAATGTTAGGATGCCTCCCTTGGAGTCTGCAGAAATTACCAGACCTCAGGACAGATCCAATTATTATTTGTGGTGCTATTTAGAATCTTTCAGAAGAGCAGTCCCCATTAAAACAATTCTTTCCAAAGAACCCAAGCAGGAAGCCAAAGCAAAATGCACAGTGACTGGGAAACTTTTTTTTTTTTTTTTTCAGCACAGTAGGATCAACGGAAAGGGTGTGCAAAAAAAACAAAATCAAAAAAAATTCCAAACTCGCATTCGTCAAGTTTACTCTTCTAAAACATATTCCGACTAGCTGCCTTTAGCCCGAAACGAAAAAAAAAGTTATTAAAATAAATGAATAAATACATACATAAATAAATAAATAAATAAATATCAGACATTAAAGCCAATCGAATAATGCATGCGTAGAAAAGTACTATGGGGCACTGTAGGTCTATTGATGCCATGTCAGTGTACAATTGGATGTATGGGGGGCACATCTTCAGTAATCTCTGCCGTATCTTTAAAGCAGATACCTCCCTCTGCATTTCAAGACAGAGTCTTTTGGTTCTAGCTACTAAACAGCCTTTACAATTGAAATCAAAACAGAAACTAACTGCCAGACAAAATGTGCAGGAAACTGTTGGGAAGGCCTAGAAAGCGCAGCAAATTTGGACAGGGGAAAACTTCACACCCAGTTCTACTATATAGATACAACTGTGCTGAAAATTGATTCTCGAGACATCAAAGCATTTAATGGAGACATTGTCCTTTTGAGGAAACTTACATTAAAATAGTAAATTGTTTAACTAGAAAAATACACACTAAACAAAAAATTAAATAAATAAAATAAAACCTAAAAGCCCCATGGTGTTCATTTAGGTATTCTACAGACAACCATGGTGGTTTGATGAATGCACACTGTATAGCACAAGGAGCTTAAAACAGACAAACATGGACAGGAGAAGGCTTATCAACACCAGTCACTGTGCTGCAGAGAACACTGTTCAGGATTCCAGCTGCCCACATTTAATTGGAGAGGATTTGGGCCATTAATTGGTCATCCTCAACCCTTCCAACAGATGTCACCATTGGGCACAAGGTTGTAAAAATGGAATGCACAGTGCTACAGCTGAGGGCTCAGATTAAGTGGTTTTCATTCTCCAAAAGAAACACCATCTCCCTGTTTAGAGCAAAAGTGCGATACCCGCTTGTCACTTGTCTTTAAAAGCAGGAAAATGAACATGGTAGTTTATTAGTTACCAAGTTATACCATATTCCAGAAACAAAATCAGATTGGAATTTGTTTGTGCAAGGCTGTAGCCAGCTATGAGGCACGGGCCTCGGTTAAAATCATTCTAATCATTGGTTTATTTAGGCTCTCCTACATGTTGCTTTGCTGCAAAATAAAAGGCATTTCATCCCTCGTGTGCAGGCATTAATTCCGAAGTCCTGCTGATATCTAGCCTCTGCTCTTCAAAACATTTTACTATCATTTCAGACTACAGCGACACCGCTCAGGGGTGGGTGGGAGGCAAATGCAGCGTGATTTTCACGGTTGGCTACAGCCCTGTACCCACATTTTGGTACAGAATGCATTAGTCAGGACAGTGTGCCACACAACGTACCACCTAGATAAGTAAGTTATCAATTTTATAGCAGCTAGAAAAAAAAGCAATAAAAAGTTAAAAATCATACAACTGAATCCATCAAGCCTTAACTAGACTGATTTCCCATTTCAGGCTTTAATTTCTAATACTGCACATAGAAACAATCAATACAAACTGGATTGGTAAATACCGAGCCTGGATGTTAAACATTACCTTTCACTTGGGGAAACAGGGTTTTAAAATCATGAAACAGAAACAGAAACTGGGAGTGGCTTGCCACACGAAATTCGAGTGTACATTTCTTGAATGCAATTCATCTCTCCTTTGGTATTTTCTGCGTAACCAAATCCAAAACGGTCAATGTTTTTCAAAAGCGAATTGAAACAAATTCTGTTACATTAACACACAAAAATATATACTTTCTTATACAATGAAACCACCAATACATTAGTTACATTATTAATATCTCCATTTTAGGTCCATTAGGACTGTGCCATGGAGATGCATATACAAAGCATGGGAACTGCTTCCACCAAGAACTGCAGATTCTCAGAAAGACACTGTCACAGGTTAATGAATATGCGTGTGACAATTTACAGATGACCATATTCAAATTTAACTGCCAATGGAGAAATTCATATTTTTAAAAAAATCAACAATTTTGCAATTGGACCAATGATTTTATAACAAAAGCGTAGAGGGTGATAGATTTGAAATACTTTGTCAAACACTGGTTACAAAAGACACACAAGAAAAACCGGTAGAACAAAGCAAGCTCAGTCTCTAGACAAAACGGGTAACTGGAACTGGCACAAGGATGGCTGGGAAAGTGCAGGCTATCCAAACCCAGTTTACACACCCAGTTGACAATTCTATGAAAAGAATCTCACAATAAGTGAATAGTTGAAGCATCTCATCACTAAAGATAGAGATTCAAACAAAATCAATCCACTATTTTAATTTTTAACCACCTTTTTTCTGGGTGACCCTTTGTGTAACATTTATCTGGGCCTCCAGGCAGCAGCAAAGTAGACGGCTATAGCAACTCTAGAGAGGCAAGATGCCGGACAGACATCTGCACTTGTGTGTGCCACTGCTCCCAACATGAGCAGCAGTAAGACCGAATTCTCAAGGAAAGATCTGGTGGTACAATGAAGCTATAAAGAAATGCCCCAGTGGTATGGTTGTGGTACAGCATGGCAGTGATTTGGTTCTACTGGTGCTGCAGTGGAAAGTCAGAAGCAGCTTGTGCATTTTACTTATCACAAGATTCAAATTCTCTATAGCTGGAGTGACTGATGGAGAGGAGTCCTGATCAACACTTAAATATTTGTCGTTTTTAGAACATAAACAACCCCGTTCCAGTGTATTTTCAGTTGACCTTCTTTTAAGATTTACTTTTGCTTGTTTTGATATGGCACAGCCCTAATGTAAATCTATAGCACACCTAAAATTACAAATATTTGCACTTGTTTGTACCACTTTGTTGGAGTCTTTCCCCCCTCCCCAAGCTTGCACCTTCTCTCAGTTCTGGTGTTCACACGCAGGTCTCCGGGTTTGTGTTCACCTCGCCGTTCTTTTCAGTATCTTCCTTCAGGAACTGCTCCACCTCGATGGAGTCCACCGTGATGCTCTCCGGTCGCTTCTCCTCCTCGTCGGGCTTCTTGAGCTGCTCACTCTCTGCTGGACTTGCAGCCACCTCCTTCATGGGCTCCTCAGGTTTCTTTTTGATGCAGAAGAAGTTCCCAAAGCCCAAAACCAGGGCAGACAGCGTCACCTCACAGCCAGCCACCATGAACACAAACATGTAGCGATGTGTAGCATCCAAGATCTTCCCTGGAGGAAGGAATACAAAGGAAAATGCCAATTTAAAACAAATTAACCTGGTTAATATTGCATACAACCTTTTTTATAATCATCTTGGGTATTTAAGGTAAATTAATTTCTGCTTAATTAGAAGTTGCATTACATTGCTTGAATATGTTTTAACCATAGTAAAGTGCTGTCAACGTTAAATGCATGATGAATCTGTGCCACCCCCCGCCCCCACCTCATTCACCAGGCATTTTTCACTGACTGTCTGCATGCAATTTTCCACCTGCTTTTCAAGCTAAATCACCTTCACCTTTTCAAAGTCTTACCTGCAGAAGGTGGTCCAACCAGGACAGCCATGGCCTCCATGAGCAAAACCAGGCCGATGGCGCTGGGGAATTTCTCTGTGCCCACGATGGCCATCAGGACCTCAAATTGCAGCGCTCCGACCATGCCGTAGGAGATACCAAAGAAGATGCAGAAGATCACCAGGTGTGTGTAGTCTACAGACATGGAGCCGACCAGGTCCGTAATTCCATTGAAGACCATGGCGAAGGCAAAGAGGTAGACACAGCGTGGGCGCACCCACTTGAGCCCGGCGATGATCCCGCACGTGGGCCGGGCAAAGATATCAATAAATCCCAAGATGCTAAGCAGGAACGCAGCCTTGGTGTCCTGGTAGCCCAAGTCCTTGGCGTAGCTGACCACAAACACCGGCGGCACAAAGAGACCCAGGACCATGATGGAGGCTGCTATTGTGTAGATCAAAAAACCCCGGTCTTTGAAGACCGTGAAGTCAAGCAGCTTTTTCTTAGGCTTCATCTTCTCGACCACCTTGCTGGATGGCTCCTCCTGGTCTACCGGCTTCTTGGGGGGCTCCAGTGGCCTCATTAGAGCCCCGCAAGCACAGCAATTGAGCAGCATCCCCCCCAGGATGAGGAAGCCCCCACGCCAGCCAAAGTTGTACTGGAGAACCTGCCCCAGTGGAGACAGGCAGCACAGAAACACAGGGCTTCCTGCTGCTGACAGCCCGTTAGCCAGGGGTCTCTTCTGGTCAAAGTATCTGTTCAACATGATTAGCGAGGGCTGGAAGTTAAGTGCCAGACCCAAACCTGGAACCAAAAACAGAGACTCAGGGTAAAATGCTTGGTTACATCTACTGAATGAGCTTGCAAGAAGATGTACTACCATATAAACACACTATTTTCACATTAAACCAATTGTTTTCCCATTATGCAGGCACATATCACTTGAAACGTTCATTCTCACAGTTGAATAAAAGTTCTGCAGGGAATACATTCCGAGTAATTCCTTGACTAATCATATGGCTGATCATGACCACAGGCAGGTTTGTGATGGTATTTAAAGTGTAGCATGGCTTACCGGTTATGACACCAGTGGTGAGGTAGATCTGAATGATGCTGGTGGCAAAGGAAGCCAAAATCATCCCCAAAGAGGCGAAAAGCCCCCCCACCATCATAACTGGACGACACCCAAAACGGTTCACTAGGACACTGCACAGGGGGCCTGGAGAGAGACAGAGAAGGTGGTAAGGGGCTACTTTCTCAATTGCAGGAAGATGGCACCCAGAAGTTAAACACTCAAACACAAAAAACAATAATTAGATGGTCTGAATTGCCAGGGAACTTATGGTCAACTAGAGCAGTGGTGCGCAAATGTTTTTTATATTACATGTTGTATGTGTTAACAAACGTTTTTTGTACTTTCAGATATAATTTATAAATGTTAAAAACGAGAAATCACAAATTCAACATTTAAAAGATCAGTCTACATTTTTTTCCCCCCAGACTTGGCGATTCAGCGTTTACCTAGCATAAATCAGAAAAACATTATAGTTCAGCAATTAAATCTGAATAAATATGGGTTTTCACAAAATAAATATTTATAAATCTGAAGCTAACATGCAAATGAGCCCCTGCCCATTGAAGCACTTACACTCCGAGAGCCAATCTCTCCACTTATGATCTTTTTTATTTGAGGTCCAGGGACAGGTTTGTTATACCGTTATAGCCGAAGGTTCATTATAATGAAGGGCATTATAGCGTGGGTGTACTGTATATATATTACAATATTACAAAGTTTACAAACGAGAGGAGGCTATTCAGCCCATCTTGCTCGTTTGGTTGTTAGTAGTTTATTGATCCCAGAGTCTCATCAAGCAGCTTCTTGAAGGATCCCAGGGTGTCAGCTTCAACAACTGTCAGCTTCAACAACTTCACTTAACTAGGACAGCTACAACACAGACAGTGATCATGTTGCTATTTTACTTACCTGTCCCGTACAGCATGGCCAGCAGAATGGAGGATATCCATGCGGTGTCACTGTATCCTACTCCGAACTCTCGAATGAGCTCCTTGAAGAACACACTGACCGCCTTGGGGAAGGCGTAGGAGAATCCTGTGATGACAAATGAGCCACAGAGGACCACCCAGCTCCACCCCCCATCCGGGGCCTTCACTCCAGTGGGGCCGTCATCCACAGCAGCAGCTCCCATGATTCAACTGTTACCTGGGGGGCAGAAAGGGGCATGGTCAAAGTGTGGTACAACTAAAACCAATTAGATATCCACTCTTGGCTAGAGCGATTGATATTTAAAGTAACCATCAGAATATTTTTTTTGTGCCGTTGTGTTATACAAGACAATCCAGGCAAACTGATGGCATATCACTTTAAATGTTTACATGGAAAGCCACTGTTGCGGAGCCATTCCAGAGAATATATAAAGCAAAGCCGCTAGTTTGAACACAAAATGGCCCCCTTGCCCTTACTATATCAAAAGATCCCTCAGAGGTTATTTGTCTAATGGCCGTCGCTGGCTGGAGTAGCAATGCACACCAGTTTGGCAGGCAGATCTAAGATCAAGGTCCAAGCTTTCTGTAATCAAAGTCTCCAAGCAACCGGCTTTTCCTGCATCAGAGTTGAATGTGAGTTTCAGGTTCTTACTCGCATTTCCTATTTTATTCCTTGGCAGGGCGAGTAGATGCCAAACACATGAATCTCTCAGTTTTATTATCTTTTAGCAGAATTGCAATCTTGTTTCCAGTGTGACTCAAATGAGTTGGTTGGTAATAATAATAATAAATCAATTGTGCAGCCTCTAGTGGCTCGGTTTCAGCCTCACTTGAATGAAACGCCTCCAATGAAATAAAATGGATGCAGCATCCCGTTCAACAACCATGTCATCAAAAACATCTTTACCTCAACACTGCAGGATTATACAGTATGGAGAACAGCATAGCCCCCCCCCCACCCCCACCCCCCACCCACACCCAGGAAGCTTTGAAGGGTGTAGCATCACAACTCAACACTGCAGTCCCCATGGAGCATTCCCAGATAACCTTATCGGATGTTCAGACACTTGAAACTGTCAGCAACAAGCCGTCAGTTGACTACCCTTTTCTACATTTCCACTTCAAGATCCACAAATGCTTTAAGACAGATGCCCTCTAATGTCCTCTGCTAAAGTCCAGTTTCCTTACCATAATAATTTTTCACCATTAAAGGCTGCGACACACCAGACACAATGCAATTTTTCATCAGGCAACAAGATACTTTCACAGCTAAATGACCATACACAACCGACGCAACAGAGTGGAAACAATATTTCAATACATGGCAATTAATCACACAACAGGCATATCTAGTTCCTCTGGAATTTTTATATATATAAAAAAATACAAATACATCTTTCTGACTACAGTGACCTTTGTCATAAAGCTCTGGGTACCCCCCCCCCCCCCTCCCCCAGGTTTGTAGCGCCCATCATACTGTACATGGTGGTGAATTAATGACTTTGCGTCACCTCTAGGGAAAAAAAAATAACAAAATGGATAGGCCAGTTATCCTGTACCAAATTAACACACAGATTCCATGTTAGTAGGTCTTTCTGAGACCCTGTCTCAGCTGTCGTCCCCTAAGCAATCTATCCTGCCCTGGTTCACAAACCCTAAAAAAAGACCCTGACATTTCTCTACTCCTGGCACTGCAAACTGATATGACACACAGTATCACTTCAGTTTCCTAGGGAGTTGGTTTTAAATTTGTGCTGGCCAGAAGGTCACCATTTCTTAACACTTACAAATGCCAAACGCAAAACTGAGCTTTAGACTGAAGCACAGAAAACAAGCAGGGTCCTCTTTAACCCAACCCAGAGACGCACAGTAATGCAGACACACTCACACAACAGCAAAGCAGTCCAAGTTTATTGAACTTGACACAGAAGGTGCATCTTGATCTAAAAATCTTTACCATAAACCTTGTGCCTTCTTAACTGAAATAATTTTGCAATGAAACAACTGATTATAAACTTTGCTGATATGCACACATTCATACTTTACCGACTGCTAAAAAAAATTATATAAATACAAACCTATACTGGCTAGTATCCTAGATCACACTCACCTGTGGCACCACTGGATATGTACAGTTAGTGTGGAGTTAGAGCAGTTCTGACCTGTCCCCAGCAAACAGTATACCAGACCAGGAAGCTCATCTGTATATATATATATATATATATATATATATATATATATATATATATATATATATATATATATATATATATATATATATATATATATATTAATTAAACAAGGAGATAACAGAAGTTATCCAATACAGATATATGACATGCACCCAAATCTAGCTATTCATTTAATTGTAATCAGATCCCTATTTTGGCAAGCAAACCAAAACTACCACTTTGAGTTGCAGAATTCTGCTATACGCATCTAGTCAAGCACCCATCATAACTAAACTAGGGTCACCAAAGTGTGTCTTGGTGGCTGTAACAACACAGATTACACAGCACAGATTCCCCTCACAAGGGCCTCGCTTGGAATGGCTTTATTATCCTTGAGAGCTTTATGATGATACTCTTATTGTCTCCAAGACTAATCATTCCCTGTAGCAAGAAAGGCAGCAACATTTTGAATGACACACCATTTGCTCATTTTAACCGTCTAAATCATTTAGATGGATGATGTTTATATTGTATGTGAAGGTATATCAGATTAGACCATCCAGTGATAATCCACTGCCATGGCTGAGATTATGAAACCACCCAGGATGATTAATTGAAACAAACAACAAGGATTTCAGATTACATTTTCCTGTCTCCTGCAAACACTACTAGTGCACTACTCACTCCTAGGATTGTTTGCTTCAAAGTCACCAAGGACCAGAGATTAGGGAACCCCAAGCCTGGAACGTGTACCCTTCCTATGACATTTAGAATCCCTCAGCATTCTCTTCTCTATGCCATGGCAGTCTCCAATCAAAAAATGGATGGTTTTGAAGGCATATTTAGTTCTTAAAAAGGTGTTTTACAAAGTGAGCACAACATCGTTTTTTCAGGAGTTACTATCTTTGTGGGGCCATTTTCTCAAATGTTGTTGATAGTAACTGACTAACTGACTAACAATAACACGCACGAACACAGTTTGCTTACCTTCTCCAACTCACTCCTCACTGTTGGCTTTTACTCCCAAACAATGTGTTGGCTGGGGTTTTATAGCCCAGCTCAGGCAGTTAATCATTCTCTCCTGTTTGTAATTTGGTTGTTTGGCAACAGGAGCCATCTTGGCTTTGAGTAGTGAATGGGCTAGAGTCAAGATGGCTGCCACCTACAAAAACCTGCCAGTGTCCCAATGCACGTGCCTTCCAGTTGGTGATGTACTATTCGCCACCCCCCCCCCCCCCCCCCCCCAAATAAAGACCCTGAGAAAGACAAAGTCAAAGGATTGTCATAGTTTCTTTACTATACATTACTACCATTATTGTCCAATACACCCTGTATTACTTTATACTATACTATACTTTACATAGGGACAGTACTGAATTACACAAAAGACAAAAATTATGGAGGTCATGCTAGGTTCATTAGTGAGACTGCAATGCCCAGCATTTTTTTCTCAACTCAGTTTTCTCTTCAAAAGCAGCCAAGTTCACACCCACATACACAGGAACTGTACCAACCTACCTAATGCAAATATTCAACTCTGGGGTTTTCAAAACCAGATACAGACAGTTGTTGGAGGATTACAGACATTCAGGATTCATGTGCAGCTCTACTACGGCAATGGCAGTCTGAGTTTGTTCTGACCTGCTGCAGGAATCTCTGAGAACAAAATGGCACCCACATTAGCAATGGCAGTCTGACTCACTGCCTGTACTTGCAATGACATCCAGGATTAAACGTCATAGGGGCCCATACAGTCTTCAGAATTACACACAAAGATTCAGAAGTTGCATCATTGTGCTCATAGATTTTCACATTGACCTATTGTATCTATTGACTCCTGTTGGTTCAGCGATACAGTATGCATTTGTTCCAGAGGGCAGAGGCTCTGCACACATAGAAAATGTAGCCACTTTTGCACAGCCACGCAGTATTACATGTTGAATTGGTTAATTGGTTAATTTAATTACTTAATTGAGAAAGTGTGGAATGTGGCCAGGTGGTGATTGATTTATTGATTATCAATTACCCCTGGCCACACCCTACAAAAAGGGGGGCTTTACCACACAGCCCTTAAGAATATCTGAATTGGTGAATTTACATTAGGTAATAAAACTAGTTTTCTCATTTCAGATTAAGTGAACTCATCTGGAACAAATTATAAACAGATTAAGGTATACTTCAATTGTTTAGACTATACTTTAGACACACAAAAAGCACAACTGTTCCCAAAATAAACATCATGGTGTACGTAACCAAATCAACTAAAGTGTTTCAAAGGTAGGTTTACATCACCGCAATTGTCACTACTGATTCCTCACAACTGGATGAATGGTTTGGAAAACATATGGTGGCATGGTAGAATATTGGGTTGGGGATATACAACAGTCATAGGCTAATGCATACAAGACAATGTGTGCCTATCACGTTGCATTGCTTCTCCAACAAATTCTGTTTTATGGGTCTTGGAAAGCTCTTGCATCAGATACACGATATGCTGTTTGAAAGGTCTGCCAAAAGCACAATGGAATGGCGGCCAGGCCCGTCCAAGGATTCCAAGATAAATATCGCCACCTTCAGACTAGCACTGCTGTGAACCTTTTATGAATCCTGCCTTTACATCCTGGACACCGCTACCAGAACAGACTTCACACACAAAGGGGTCAATTCCTTTCTTTCTATCCCCATTCAATTGGAATTGAGTGAAAGGGAATAGGAATTGGTACTGATTTTAAAAAGGAATTGGAAATGCAATTAAAATTGGGTAGGGGGAGTAATCGACAGACCCTGGTATGCAAGTTGTAGGCCTATATAGAAACAAACAGCACTGAAGGGTGCTTGAACCAAACATTAATTTAAAATAAGTCAGTGGAATGATGTTCTAAGACATCACATGATCTATCATGGCAAACCCTGCTCTTACCATGCAGCAAAGAATGCCATGATACAAAACCAGTTCAGTTCAACTCTGCACACACATCCACACCAATGAATGCTGAAGTGGGACTAAATTAGGGAGTTAAAGGGAAATACAATAAACCAGTGGGGTGGGGGGCTTGTGCAACCGACTTAATGTATCTAATCCAAGTCTTCTTGACCTCACATTTAATTGGCTGATAATCAGACATTTTGATTTTCCAATAAAATCTGTTATTCATAACCATTTGATGCAAAATAGAGGCCTCTAGTGCTGTGTATATATATATATATATATATATATATATATATATATATATATATATATATATATATATATATATATATACGTTCTAATACTACACGGAGAAGAGATACAACGGTATCGCAGGCAGAGGCGGACTAATACTTCTTGGGGCTCTGGGGCACAAAAGAACATTGGGACCCTCGACCCCGGATTAAAAAATTAAACAAACGTGTAGTTAATTGAAAAATGAACTACAGTTATCTACATTTCAGTTTTACATTAAAATATACGATAAAATAATCTGTTCTCTCTCTCATATCGAATTATTGTACGTCACTAGTGGGTCGGCTACTGTGGATAAATTGGCAAATGTGATATTGTTTATCAATGTTTATTAGCGCTATTATATATTTATTAAAAATACACAAATCCATATATATTTTCAAAAGATTTGGCGTCTCTGGATCTACAGTTACATTGATAATAGTATCTCCGTACAAAACAAACTTCCACAGTGGTAGGGACCATTTTGGTTTTGCTGCAGTTCACTGACTCTCAACCCCGGTGAATCCGCAGCTTCAGCGGTGACGCACCGGTGAATTTAACAACGGTTTGGTGAATTTAACAACGGTTTGGTGAATCTGCTTTACATCGGTGCATGCTGCGGTGAATTTAACAACGCACCACACTCGCGTGTGTAGTTTGTGGAAAACACTATTTGATTTTGACAGCGGAGAGATCTTTCAGCGACAAAATGTTGATATACATACAAAGACATTAATATTGTATTCACCTATTATTATATTATATTAAAGAATATTTATTTATTGATATATTCTTGCTATATTTATTTACTGCTATATTTTGATCCACCGGTTACAGAGAGTTTTACTGGGATCCCCGTAAATAGTTTGAGCGTTAATCCGCCACCGACTACAGGATTGAGCAGAAAAGCCACAGGCGTCACCTGATATTAAGCGAGCACGTAACTGTGAAAATCCCCAACTGAGAAACGCCCATATGCCCAGTTTTGCACGTAACGCAGGTCTTCATTTGGCAATGTATTCTGGGTAGTGTAGTTCTTAGAGCATCCTTTTGTGACCACTTCCACTTCATATGCTTAAAATGTTGAATGAATTAACGCAGGATGAGCTTTGTAATGTATACTCCAAAGGCTAAAGTAATATTTACAAAACAGAAACTGTATGATACAGCGTATTTATTACATTTAATGAGCGATTCCTTCTCCTTACTCAGCAAGCCAGACAGACTCGGGTAAACCCGTTTTGAAATAATGAATGCAGTCATCGATGATAAGAAGGTACAATATCATCATCATACATTCTTAAAATACAACATATCCTGCCAAAGGCACTATCAGGCTCGACCATACTACAAGCAAATGTTAATAACACATTTTTTCCTGTAGTCTGGCAAAAGTGTTCCTAGACAACATGTCGTTTCTGGTCTGCCAAATACCTCAATTGAATCGGCTGTAGGTGTAATTAAACGGTATATTTTATTTGCCACGACAGGCTATAACAATCCCAGACTGCAGTTGAAACAATAATGTATTTACCGGTTTCCAAATACAACAACATGTACCTGCATTGAGACGTGAGGGACGTGACACTGGCTGCCTAAATCGAGCAGGGACCAAATAATTCATGTTTTATTTACATAAAGCATATTGAGGTATATGACTGCTCCCTCTTTATTCAGCAACAGCGCATTCTCTCAATTATAGTTATACCCTGCAGCTTTTTTGCTCTATTTGGGTATGGCCTGCCGGAAGGTTGATTTGAAAGCATCACGTTTCGCACAACAACGAACTTTAATATTACAGAATTGAGATTGGTTACCATTACGTTTCAGAATGCGATTTTCCCAGTTTTCTTATTTGCACTCTTTGCGCTCGGGATGTATCGTTTCCTGGATTTTTTTTTTGTTTGTTTTTTTTGTAATGATCCGCGTCGAATGCCAAGGCCGTTTAGATAAAAGTATATAATCAGAAATAAAATGATAACACGTCATAACATCCTGTTTAAATGTTCAAAAGAAACAGACTAGTCAGTAACAACTCTTCCTATAAAAAGAACGTATGAATGACGTACATACAAAACGAAGCCTGTATATACTATATAAATAAAGTTTATTACAAAATATGTTATTGCAAAATGATGGCACTTATTTGCAAGGACCAAGGAGGATGAAAGAAAGGTTATCCTTTTCTTTATGGTATTCCACGACCTGTTACCAACTAAATCCACACAGATATTCAAATGTGTCTCGGCCTGAACAACACACAATCTATATTAAGCACGCGATTGTAAGCAATCACTTTCCTGCGTTAATTCTCCTATTTTCATTTCTCTTTAATAACCCATGAAACGTTTTTTTTTCTGTTTGTTTTTTCAATCACAATCAAGCTCCACATTCAAGAACAAAACATGGTAAAATATACAATCTCTTTCCAAAATTCATTCTCGTGTCATTATAATAAATAGAAATCAGAGGCGAAAAGAAAGTCCACACAGCCATGAGGTATACGTATGGACTTAATCACGCCACTTGTCTTCGCCACATGAAAATCCCCCCACGTCGTTATAACCTGTTACATCTTCACATTTAAAATGAAATGCAATACACATGCGAGCTATAGGCTACTAGTAGGGCTCTAGATCCAGGCCATTAGTAAAACAAACTGAACAATCAAAAGTTATACGTTATTTTTGTGTTATTGTTAATAACTGTAAACAATGCTCATACTTGTTTAAGTAAATCTGAAGGCTATCGATGTTTATGTAATGGATTGACATGAAGGCAATTAATCACCAACTACATATATAAATATTTGTATATTTTCCAACTAGCCCGTTTATTTATACTATTTATATCGGTTCCATAATGATTATGTAAGGTTCTCAAATAATTATATAACTATAATTAATAAGATATAAATATAATAGTAATCCTATTAGCATAATTTCTTTCTTTTGTCAGAAACCTGGTTTAAATTATCTTAACTGGTATGAACAATTGTAAAAACAGTCTCTTACCTTGGTGATGCTCGATTCGTGCTACTCTTTTCCGAATCCTTCTCTAGCCCGATTTATATTATCACGTTTACATCTGCACGTCTGAAATAAGAAACGTCATTCTGAGAAGAGAAACCGCCTCCCCGTCCGGAGACAAACCCGGTCCTAGTGGCAAACCCTTTCAGATGACTCACCTGTGACTTCACCAAACTGTATTTTATTCTTTCCTTTTTGCAGCACAGTGCGCAGTTTCACATCGGCGAGTCCCAATGCTACTGGGCGGAATGATGCTGTTTGCTTTGGCTCCGAATGCACAGTGCTGCCGAGGCACTGTTTCGTCCTGGATCCAGCTTCTGTGACTGGATGGCACGAGTGCTTACGAGCCGTTTGCATCAGATGCATTGTCACTGACACTGCGATTATTCAGCAAGGGGAAGGTCCAGTTCATTAGGCAGTTTATTTTATTTTTTATCCTGTTTTTTGGTGTCAGTTAATGTTATTGTACATATATGAAAACATATGATGACGATTACTGTGCATTTCTCTTATTTAATGTCCATAACTTATCAATCAATGGTTCATCTTCCCCTTATATTTTGTGTCTTGAATTCAAGTAGGCACTGACTAAATAACATTTTAAAATATGGATTGTATATTGTACCATAATATCTGTATAGACACAAACATTGGGGGTATCGTAATACAAATAGCGTCAGTACAAAAAAAAAAAGGTTTGCGGTATAAACTGTAATTTATGCACACATGTTTTCGTTCCATAATAGGATTTCATGTTTTTGGTGTGACGTTTTCTTAGAGGAGGAAAAAATACATCACGCATTTTTTAAAAGGTTTTGAAACCATGTGATTCAGTCCATTTTATGGTCACGCCCTCTTAATCTTTGCTTAAAAACAAGTCATGCTATCTCAGTGATATTATAAAACCATGCCATTTTAACTGTGAGACAGAGCGGAGGTCTAAAAGCGTGACCTATTCTAGTTTCAAACCCATTCCCATGTGGTCATTACCTTACACAAGCACTAGCAATAAAACAGTGCTGTAGACCAGTTAACATAACATCCATCTGATATTAAGATTAATTCAGGGCATTTAAAATGGGTTAGGGTCAAGGACTGAGAGCCAACAATTCAAATCCCAGCACTGTCATTACTTTTTGTGTGAAACTGGGAACGTCTATGTACCAAACCAGAGTAAACAATTTGTTATATATATATATATATTTCATGGAATGACCTTAAGAAATAGGGATGGACCTGCCATGGAACAATCCTGTACTTTGAAGATGTCATCAGTCAGCATCTTATCAATGACCACTTTACCATATAATTTAGTGATCATGGATTCACCACTTGTCTATGCCTGTCCTTTCTGAACTCAGATTGCCTGGAACCGCACCAGGGTCTAATCGTTCACATCCTGGTGGTTCTTTCAAGCTCACTTCCTTAATGCCCTGTCCTTATTGATAACTCTATATCTGCAATGAAAAGCAATCCACCCAGGAGCTATCCATCTGCAAGGTGCTGAAAAGGGATGGCAGAACAATGCACCCTCCCCCCCACTGGACTGGCAGTGGTCCGATAAAGGACGTGGACACAGACTGAATAACAAACCCATTTTGTGTCTTTTGAGGACAAAAACTGCCACAGCCATCAGGATTTTGGAGCCACAACGGGCCAATTAAGCACACCATCCAAGCTCAGCTGCAGATTCTTCAGTAATCGGAAACAAAGTCTTCCTGTGTTTTATGTTTGGGCATAGAAATAATACAGGTTGGTGCAATGGATCACAGCTGTTAAATCCGTTAATGCCCTTTTTAAGTCTTTAAATTCTGTGAACCTTCATTTACACTGGTGCAGGGAATTGTTTTTGTGGATTTTCAAAATGGTTGAAACAGTATACTTGTTTTCAATGCAATTGTCATTTATATCTATAATGCAAGCTAATATTAATAATGTCCACCAAAGCCATACTTTAACCCTTGCCCCCAGACGTCAAAGGCTTGTGTTAGATCTTGCATTTTAAATTAGTTATATAATAGCTACAGAAGTGGCAGATTTAATTGCAATTTCTTAATGGGCCTCACTGTAATATTGATCTGGACAGCTGGACCTCCAGACCTCAATTACTGAGAGCACACAAACTGTCCCTATTGTTTCACAAAGCATTCACATTGGCAAATTAGGTTAATCATGCAGCTTTATGCTTGAAGGATTACTATGGCAGACTCATCAAAATGACTTTACTAAATGAAATAAAACCCTAACTGCACTCAACTAATGTATACAAGACCATTCAAATATAGATCACCCCCACATAGACTACCATGACCAATTAGAATTGGGTAAGCTAAAGGGTGACGTACAGTATGTCTCTACAGCCACCTCTACTACATGTAAAAAATATAATTGCGTCGTACATAAAGACAGATAGATGTTCTATATGGGTGTCATAGATGGACTTAAATTAGAGTTGCAGCAGGTTTATGTAGCTTAGCATCTTCTCTCCACTGCCACCTTAACTATGACCCCACTTACAACCATCATGTCGCCTTAGGCATGTGTTTGATGAACTGTTGGCAGGGGCAACTGTTTGTGGGGGAAGTGTCCATTATGAGGTCAAGGGGCAACTGGAACTAAACCTCCCCACCCCCACACCACCCAGTGCAGATCTATCTATGTCATGAATAAATAATTTTGTAGTCACTGGCAACCTCACATTAACATCACTATTGCTATTGCAGAAATACGGCCACTCTTTCTAGTTACATATACACTTGCAGTGTATGCATAGTAAAGGATTTGTAGAAAATTCTATACAAAAATGTATAACGCAAAGGGATTAATCTGAATACAATAGTATACTCGGCTTTGTTTGCTAAATGAATGAATATATTGTAAACACATACCCTGTAAAATTGCTTAGTTCCCTCCTGGCAGCTCACACACTCACTGGATCTTCGATGCTCTAGTTTACAGTGTTTGCATGGCTGGAAGGTCTGTTGCTGCATGACTGCTGCCCTGTGCATGGCTGAGGCAGCCAGGGAGGACAGCAGGCAGGGGAGGTGAAACGGCTGAGTTATCAGTAGATTGTGTACAGAGCAGTATCTAAAGCACAGAACCAGAGGAAGAAGACTCACAGAACACAAGGGTGTGAATTAGTAGAACATCTATTAACTGCAGTTCCATTGTAACAATGCTGAGTGTCCCAAATGATGGGGGAGGTAGTCGGGGAAGGAAGAGAGAATGACGCACAGGATGTCCACTATGGTTGAAAACAGCTGTGCCTCATAATTTATTAGCACACATCCAATCCTGGTCCTGGAGGGCTATTCCACCCCTGGTTTAACAGGTAACCTTAGATAATGAACTACTTTAGGGTTTGAATGGAGGTTTAATTTCAAACTTGGTTGGAAAGAAGATCAGGAGTGGAAGAGCCAACTTTGGCCAGACCTCTATTAATCCATTGGTGTTAGTTTACTCCATTCTTCTACTGATTATCTATTTAGACGGTCTCATAAAAGGCCATCATGCATTCTCTTACTTGTAGCAATAGGTTGTTTTTCAACTGGTATTCGGGTAGCCAGATTATTGCCAAATGTACTGACTGGAAAACATATTCTGAGAAAGAATCCATCCCATAAACCTAGACTTCCTGTGAGCAAACAGAAGGTGTTGTTGATGTGTAGAGTGTTAGAGAGTCGTGGACAACAACCTTTTAATTCTTTACCCACTTCACTTATCCAAATAGCTCCATAGCAAACAACATTTATTTGCATGCTTCATCAGGCAAGCTAGCTGTTATTTCAATGAGGCCGGTATTCAGTTATACCAAACATGTGTTTGAATATATAAACACACACACGCACGCACACACGCACGCACACACACACACACACATTTACCTTTGAATCCAAAGGCCAGCAGATGAAAGAAATAGTTTCAGTTTTCTAAAACTGGCTTTAAGTTGAAGTGACATGTACTGTTTGTATATAATTTACAAGACTAACAGAACATCTTTTTGTGCACTCAACTGCTTTTCTTTTTAGCTGTGCTCCAGATTTTAACTACCAGATATTACCAGTTTGTGCCACCTCAATAGACAATAGACAATTGCTGCAGTGTTTCATCACCCAGGTAAGGATGAAAAACAGTTGCAGCTCCATGTGTATCAGATTACATTCATTTTATAATAATTTGCATCATGAGGAAATAGAATAATGCATTCCCTGATGGGTTCAAAGGGTGTAAATACATAACAGGAGAGTCATGGCATTACATGCCCTCTCAATACACATATAATAATCAATTCCAGTTCAACAACAGAATTGTTATAGCACTGATGACGGTTTTAGCAATGCAATGTGTTTGCTTAACTAAGTGCATATATATATATATATATATATATATATATATATATATATATATATATATATATATATATATATATATATATATATATACACACATATATATATATATATATATATATATATATATATATATATATATATATATACACACACACATATATATATATACACATACAGACGTGCTCAAATTTGTTGGTACCCTTACAGCTCATTGAAATAATGCTTCATTCCTCCTGAAAAATGATGAAATTAAAAGCTATTTTATCATGTATACTTGCATGCCTTTGGTATGTCATAGAATAAAGCAAAGAAGCTGTGAAAAGAGATGAATTATTGCTTATTCTACAAAGATATTCTAAAATGGCCTGGACACATTTGTTGGTACCCCTTAGAAAAGATAATAAATAATTGGATTATAGTGATATTTCAAACTAATTAGTTTCTTTAATTAGTATCACACATGTCTCCAATCTTGTAATCAGTCATTCAGCCTATTTAAATGGAGAAAAGTAGTCACTGTGCTGTTTGGTATCACTGTGTGCACCACACTGAACATGGACCAGAGAAAGCAAAGGAAAGAGTTGTCTGAGGAGATCAGAAAGAAAATAATAGACAAGCATGGTAAAGGTAAAGGCTACAAGACCATCTCCAAGCAGCTTGATATTCCTGTGACAACAGTTGCAAATATTATTAAGAAGTTTAAGGTCCATGGAACTGTAGCCAACCTCCCTGGGCGCGGCCGCAAGAGGAAAATTGACCCCAGATTGAACAGAAGGATAGTGCGAATGGTAGAAAAAGAACCAAGGATAACTGCCAAAGAGATACAAGTTGAACTCCAAGGTGAAGGTACGTCAGTTTCTGATCGCACCATCCGTCGCTTTTTGAGCGAAAGTGGGCTCCATGGAAGAAGACCCAGGAGGACTCCACTTTTGAAAGAAAAACATAAAAAAGCCAGACTGAAATTTGCTAAAATGCATATTGACAAGCCACAATCCTTCTGGGAGAATGTCCTTTGGACAGATGAGTCAAAACTGGAGCTTTTTGGCAAGTCACATCAGCTCTATGTTCACAGACAAAAAAATGAAGCTTTCAAAGAAAAGAACACCATACCTACAGTGAAACATGGAGGAGGCTCGGTTATGTTTTGGGGCTGCTTTGCTGCGCCTGGCACAGGGTGCCTTGAATCTGTGCAGGGCACAATGAGCACGTCTGTATATATATATATATATATATATATATATATATATATATATATATATATATATATATATATATATATATACATATGAGTAGTTATAGTTCAAGTGAAGTTAATTCAAAAGGGCATCAAGATTACTTAGATTTTATATTCAAACTGGATTCAAATTAACAAAGGGATTCTTTAATTATTCATTATTATAACAAATTACATTAACATTAACTTGGATGCTGTAAGACAATATATCAAAACATATTTCTTCAAATAGATGCTTCTTGCATAAGAATCCAATGGATTTCTAAGAGAATACAGAATACTAAACTATGCATTACTTGTTAATAGTAAACACTGGGCAAATACTTCTGAAAGACAATTCACATAGATAATGTGCACAGCATTAATACATAATAAAGGAAAAAAATAGATTAGCATTTGCCAGCAACAGAATAAAAACACTCTGAAACACAAGTAGGCCTGTAAGGAAATCTACAAGGCTTATTTTTGTTTATTTGAAGCTCTCCTCTCCTCCTGTTGGTGAGAATCAATCCTCTGGTTAACCCTTTGACTGATACACAGTTATCCAATCCAAAAGTATTCTAAAAAATAATAATTTAAAAGAGCAGCCTGGAACTGTGTATCCCAGTTGCTGGCCATCTCATTCAAGTGAAGTGTTATGGAAACTGGTAATACCTAGGGACAAATGGGGAAGGGTCTTTTGCTTATTTGGTGATAATATTTTTTTATCACAACAATAATTCAAGAATTCCTCATGTTTATATAATGCACTGTATATTGTACTGGCTAAATGTAGCCAGAATGTCATCAAAACAACAAGTATTTCACCTAGGTACAGGTACAGTTTGGCTTTACCAGGAGAATTTGGGAGTTTGTTTTGACTCCTATTGCATTGCATTCTGGTACTTGTAGTCCTGCATCACTTGTAGTACTGCATCAGAATTACTTAAATATCAGCATGTAACTAATAGAATAAGGCATTCCTGTGAGCTAATGGTCGGGGATCAACAGCGTGGCCCTGAATACGAAAGACTCATTGAGATCGGTCGTCTGCTTCTCTCCTTAGAGACGCCAGAGTAATTCTCTGGCCTGCTGTGAATCTCCATGTGTTACAGCTAATGCTTTCTTCATATGATACTGTGGGTGTGATGTACTGTCCCCTGAGATGATGCAGTAAGCTTTTTGCCTGAGTCCCAGCTGAGCTTCACCTGACATCTTCGAACCAACCAGTCAGAGCTAGAAAGACTTCTTGTCCGCCTGCCTGCCTCCTGCGCTGTGATTGCTGTGAGATCGACTATCTGAATCCTCAATGTAAACGATTAGAAAACATGGGGGCTAGCTGGTACAGCCTTTGATACCCTCACTTATGGAGGCCTCAGCTAGTGTGGACTGGTCAGTTCAATCTGTACAGTATGTGCTCTGTGTAATTTTCTAAAACAATGACTCCAAAGATAAAGTTAGCTATACACATGTGTTTCCCAACACTCAACACTTCCCCTTTGTCTTAAACATTCTTTCCTTTGCCACTGTAAAAGGACATGTGACTGATGTCATTGCCATGTGTTTCAAAGGCCCTGTCACAACAGCATCTGTTCGTCTCACCATTTTCGTCAGCATTTTTATTCGTTACTTTTAAAAAAGCAACAAAACAAAACAAAAAAAACCAAAGGTACTTCACAAAAAAGGGGAGTGAGAGAATTATATAACTCTCTCAGGACTGGGATCACTATGAAATTGAATTTTGTGCTGTCCGCACTATAATGAAGGTCAAAAATGTGAGTGTATAGTCATGACTGATCTAGCTGATCCTTTGGTCGTGGGGTGCGGGTAGTGCCCTTTCAAATGTCTTTGACTTTTCAATACAGCCGGTCAAAGATCGGTCACACAGATATTTTTGATAGTCAAGTAATTGTCAATCTAATTATATTTTCCCGACCTTTACAGAATTAGCTCTGCACTCCGCCCTTATCATATTTCCGAGAACCTCTTCACTTTTTTTTGTCACATCCACACATCCCCTGCAAATCCCCTGGCTTGTGCTATGAGCCGCTTGGTTTTAAAGAGCGCGTTGAGAAAACGATGCAGCCTCAAACACACGAGCCAGAGAAAGTACTGTACGGCATGTAGACTATTCACCTAAAGAAAACTTCTCCAGCGGGAGCTTTTCAAAATACAGGACGCTCTCTTCCATCATTTGTCAAGACTGTTCCTCTTGAGGTTTCGGATTTAGTGGACTTTTTCAACTCCCAGGACATCAATAAGCCTCTACAGTCAATATTTGTGGTACGACTAAAATTGCTATAAAATACTTAAAAGCCGTGCCATAAAAACTAGGACGATATGAAGAGATCAAACCAGTGACAGAACCTGAAGCAGAAACTAAAACAATTCAGGACAGGCTTGGTAGCAAAGAAAAACGTGGCCAGTTCATTTCTCTTAGCTTGTCCTCGTAGCGTATATGTTTAAAAGGGCTTTATATAAATGTTTTGTTGAACATTTGTATTGTGCAGCGTATCTTGCATCTTTAGTTTAATCTGTATGGAGCCCTGCTTTTGTTCTCAATGTAGAGCACGGCTAACTTGATGAATGCTACGTACAATTGGCAGAAAGCATGTTTATAAACGTGACAAACCAGGGTGAACTGTTTGAATTTGTGTTATTAAATCCCAAACAAAGCTAATAATAACAAAGCATTTATTGTACAATATTAAATGACTTGCAATAATAAACCACAGAATCCAACATTCTTAATACACAAAATTATTCACCTTGCACTGTTACGGGAAAACCATTCACCACAGATGAAGTATACAGACTTGACTGCATGAAATGATTTAGCCTGTTTTTTTGTGAGCTTATTGCTCTTAGTGCTCTGGTTTTTTGACTCATGTAATACTATTAATATCCAATGTCAACATAGACAGTAAACATGATTCATTTAAAACTCCGCACAGGTTCATGTCACTATCCACCATCCATGACTGCGAGCACTGCAGTTTCCACATCGAGACGATTTTCCTGTAACTCCGGTCGGGCTGGTTTCCATAGTTACAGTGGAGACGCGGCCTGTTTAACAAAGCATGAGACTGCAACTGACAAAAAAAACAGGAAATGAAGTGACAGAAAAAAAATATATATGATAAATTATTATTTAACTGAGGTAAGACATATTTGATGCTATACACTGTGTGTAATTAACTAAATGTTAAGATATGTTTGTAAATAAGTTTATCGTGCTTTAATGTTGATATTGACGTTTTGTAGTGCAAATTGTATGGCAAGTATTTATTTCCGTAACATCCATCAAGAAGCTGATTTATCCACGGCTTTTTTTTCTTCCCACTTAAATTTGGCACGAATCCAGTTCAGTGTGGTACAAGTCGAAATATTATTATTATTTATTTCTTAGCAGACGCCCTTATCCAGGGCGACTTACAATTGTTACAAGATATCACATTATACATTATTTCACATACAATTTCCTATTTATACAGTTGGGTTTTTACTGGAGCAATCTAGGTAAAGTACCTTGCTCAAGGGTACAACAGCAGTGTCCCCCACTGGGGATTGAACCCACAACCCCCCGGTCAAGAGTCCAGAGCCCTAACCACTACTCCACACTGCTGCCCCATATAGTAACACTTTAGTGCTAGTCTAATTACTATTCCTTTGTAGTCCAGTCTAGAGTGCATATATAACAGCATTAGCGAAAGGATTTCCATCATGTATACTGGTGTGGTGTTATTTTGTGGTACAAGTTAAAACGTGGTACCAGGCATGCGCAAATTATTTACCTTAAAAAACAAGGAAACGACCATCTGAAAGGGGTACCGTACAATTTGAATGCGTAATGTAGGCTTTCATCTGCAGCAGACAGGATTATCTGTAAAAGCAGGCTGGAGAATAAAAAGGTGAGGATATAACGTTTCTGTGCTGACTCACAGCACTGGGCTTAATCACTATGGGAAGTCACAAATCAGTAACCCGTATCTGCTCACAAAGAGGTCTTGGCAAGGCTGCAACCACTGAAATAGCTACATGGCTACATGGTACAGTAAAACCCAGTATAGATTTAAAGTCTAATAATGTACTGTACTTTAGCAAATAAAACAGGGCCAGGTGTAATTGAATACTGAAGGTGTAAATATACTGAATGTAAAAAGACTGGAAAAAATGACCTTCTTGATTGTAAATTAAGCAAGAATTCTAACCTGGCTGAAATCCTATTTTGTTATTCAACAGAATTTAATTTCAGGAAACCTGTGTGCATTGTAGTACATGACTATACTGCACAAATGTCATGATGTTTAGCCAGGAGAGTAGCTAAAATATTATGATTTATAGAGGACCTGGTGACTCTTTTAGTTTGTTTAAATTCGAAACTTTGTTCAAAGGCTCATACTTTCTTGTCCTAATACCTATTCTGTTTGTAGGCCTTATGGGAACAATGCTAGAGGAAGGGGACCTTGACACACTCCTTGCACGCAAAGAACAATTATGTCCTAAGAATAAACATCACATGATCTGTCATAGCAAAATGAGCTCTTACCATGCAACAAAGAATGCCATGTTAAAAATGTAGGTTATTTATTGATTCTATATAAGTGAGCCAGATTCACCTTTTTGGGTTATATCTAGCACTTCTAGATTTAAAAAAACTCTTCATGGTGCATACATTATTCTGATACGTCTCGGCTTTGCTATATGATACTAAATGAAGTTATTTAACTAAATACCTTAGGAATTCATTAAAGGTGTGTGTGATTGAAATTAACATCTTACTAATCTTATTAAAGTTACATAACCACTTTTGAGTTACAGTCCCATCTCTCTCTAAATCCCCTGGTACTGTGGTTTTTTAACTGCAAATCTGCCGTTCTCCACTGTTTCCACTGTTGTGGTCCAGCAGTGTGGAGTAGTGGTTAGGGCTCTGGACTCTTGACCGGAGGGTCGTGGGTTCAAATCCCAGTGAGGACACTGCTGCTGTACCCTTGAGCAAGGTACTTTACCTAGATTGCTCCAGTAAAAAAAAAAAAAAAAAAAAAAAACTATATAAGTGGGTAATTGTATGTAAAAATAATGTGATATCTTGTAACAATTGTAAGTCGCCCTGGATAAGGGCGTCAGCTAAGAAATAAATAATAATAATAATTAAACTTAAATGGCCTCAAAGCTCAAAGGAATATAAAACCTACCATTCCACAGACTTGCACTGTATTAATGCTGACTTAGTGAAATAGGATAGTTGTTAGCTTTACTTTAACTTTTGTCTGAAATCCTTTCCAGTGTTAAAAAAAAAATTAAATCCCCAAGAGTAAAAGTACAATATTGAATACTCGTGTGTGCATTCTCCATTGAGTCTTGTTCTACTAGTTAAGCTAGTGCATACTGCTAACTCAACTAATAATGAAAAACTGCAGGGGAGTGCCCTACAAGGTTACAAGGGCAAGATCCTTGAACACATCCTCTGTAAACTGTAAACTGACCCCAATCTGTCTTGACTATCCATACCGCAATGTAACTGTCCTGGACATCAACCAACAAAAATAAGGACAGCTCATTCAGTAAATCATTCTATTTTAAACGATAAACTTTTGAACTACCTGCCAAAAAGGATCAGTGATTCATTTCAATTTAATTCTTCATTTGATTCAGCCTGAAGGACTGTGACATCCAGCAGTATCGCCAGGAGTACGAGAAGCTGAAACGAGAGCTGGAGAGGAAGATCCAGGAGGTGGAGGGGGAGCTGGCACTACAGAAACAGGTACCTGCCAGTGCCCACTGTAAATCAGCCATTGAATCAAGCCGGGAGAGGCCATTTAGTTGACTGCTTTTCTATATTTAAAACCTTATAAAACATTCCCTCTTAGCTTGAAGGATCACAGATAATATTATTGTATTTAAATAGAAAGAATTGTAAGTGTCAGACCTGGCAAATTGTTCTAAGGCTTCAAAATTTAATTAACTTTGCAAGACCATGGTTGTAAACAACAACTTCCTTTGCATAGCAGTTGGAAATATGCCAGGTTTACAAGGAGCCTCACACCTCGACAAATAATGTGTGGTGTTCCAATAACGCTCATAATTAATTATGATTAAACCAAGCTCTAAGTGCTATATAATAGCAATCTTATTTCCATACAGAATGTGATGTGTATACATGATATTATGTCTTCTTTAAATCAATATACAGTGTTACCAATCCAACATTTTGATGACATATTGCCTGTGGTTGGGTGATTGGGGTCTCTACTAATCATCCAGCAGCTAAAGCTTCTGACAGCTTTCTGCTGACCAGTATCTAACCTTTCAACTGTGAGGCTACCCCTGTGTTAGAGCCCATATGAGAAAATACAGGGAATTGGTTGTCATTTCTAACATCTGCAATGAGATCTACAGCTGTAGGTCTAGAATGCATTGTAAAACGTATTTATTGTAAATTGATTTGCGCTTCTGCTTTATTTATTTTACTATAAATATTGATGCTTATTGTTTGAGGTTAGATAGACTACCCAGAAGCCTCCATATGACACAAAAAATGAAGATGACTCAATGCAAACCATCTACATGAATTATCCTGAATAGCAAGTTGAGAGCTCCAGGTGCCAAAAATATATAATGTGATTAATCACAGGCTTGGGTTACTAGAGTACTGCTTTTGCTGTGCAACAGTTCCACCTATGTTGTATTTGTGGCTTGAGTCCAGCTGCCCAGGGAATGTCTGGCTTCTTGCCCCCCCTACTCAGTTGTGTTTAATAAGAAGAGAAGATGTGAAAGCCTCAGGTTCTCCAGTGAGAGATGAAACCTTATTACTATATTTAATGAAGCTAGAGCTAGAGTTGTATGTAATATATCATAGTACATGTGTGGCATAAAGCATTGTAACCTGATGTACATGCATGTATCTAAATATAAATCACCTATTATACATTTTTCAGGCGCTGATGGTGGAGTTTGACAGTGGGATGAGAAGGAGAGAGCATGAATTCAATCTGAGACTTGATGAGATGAGCAATGTCATTTTCTCACATGAGCTCAAGGTAAATACATAAGATCTAATCATCTAATCTAATTAATGTCACACATGTTGAATAGAAATATGTACTGTATTTGTAAAGCCAAATGCAGAGAATGCTATTTTAGTACCTGCAATATTACCAGTGAAACCACTTTCAGTATTTATATGGGTTATTAATGAAATGTTTCCCAGATCATGCCTTTGTAGTATGGGTTTGGGAATGCTTTGCACGGTAACAAATACAACAGGGTTGGCAAAAAAATATAATGTTCAAATAAAGGTCCTTGTAGAACACAAAACAGCAAGAAAGAAAGTGTAACATGTTAAAACTGTTTTGTAAAACATTAGTTTTCATTAATGTAATATTATCTAATGTCATTTTTTCCTTTTTTTGTTTTAGGATAAACGAACTGGAAGATAAACTTGATGTGCTGGAGTTAAACTGGAAGAAAGAAGAATAAATATTCACCAGAAAGTAAGTTTGACTTGGGTATCATCAGAAATTGGATTTAAAAAATAGTAAATCACTGCCGTTTTGTATATGCATTACCTTTTGCAAAGGTGAAAAGAGCATACAGAATACTGTCTTGTTTGATGTGCAGACACCAGGAGTTGGACTGTTTTGCCTGTGAAAGGGACGCAGTGCTGGTGACAGTGAAGGAGGCAGGTTCAGGACCTGGAGAAGAACCTCAGGGAGCTGCAGACCAGCCTGGAGACCCTGGAAATGGAGAAGCGGAGACTGGAGTGGAACCTCGTAGACACCTTGAGGGAGAAAGAAGAGCAGCTGGAAAAGTAACTTAAAGGAATAAAATGATCAAGTAGCGATAGTGTCTAAATAAATCAATCAATCAACAACAACAGTAATGTAATACATACGCATCAACCCATGAGGGTAATATTTTTGGAAGCCATTCAATTTTGATAGCCTCACCTTTTTTTCCAGCTATTTCATCTTCCTGGCTGCTTGTTGTAGTTTTTAACATTTTTCTAGTTAAAAGGTTATGTCCCGCCTTCATGCTTCCACAGTCAATGAAAAGCACCATGCCACCATACTGATTTATTTAACAAGACTCATCCTCCTTCTTGTCAGTTCCCCTTGTAAGCAATTGCATTGTCTACAGCAACTCTTAAGAGTTGTTTTGACAGAGCAGATCAGAGTGGAGTGCCAGTCAATGGCCTGTGCTGGGTCAGCACTGATGAATTAGTTTGTAGACACAAATCTTTTGTGTTCTCTTTAGATGCCAATCCATCCTGCTATGTATTATCAAGGTCTAAAATCCCTGTCTACGACTTGAAATAGTACTCTCACTGCCTGGCTCATAGATTTGAATTTCCCTAGGATTGGCTGAAACTGCTTTGCAATGTGTCTTGTTCATTCTTGCTATTTATACAGGCAGATCTCTGAGCTAATATAGCAAGGTTGGAATGAAACCTCTGTTTCTCAAGATGCAGAGAACCAGCACAATTAGTGGAACAGCTGCAGAAGAACCTTGCATAACTAACATATGAACAAGCAAGCTGGCATTTCTCAATGTCTTTAAGAAAGCTGACCTAGATATTATTAAAATAATAGTAATAATAATAATAATAATAATAATAATAATAATAATAATAATCTTTAGCACTTGATCTTACATTCTGATAATGCATTCTAAATTTAAGTTAAATTTAAATCAGTTAAATATTTAATAGATTTATTTTTGGTATATGAAAAAGCAGATAGATTTTTTTTATTGTGTTTTTTGTCATTGGGATTCACTGCATATATCTTCAGCATAGATACAAAAGGCTGTTTAAACTAAATGATTTAGTGTACATAAAGTATTTATTTAAGATGGTTATTCACAGAAAAAACCTTCTGTGAAAATAAAAACAATATTGAAACCACACAGTCATTCTGCAGTCGACTTTTTAAATCTCAAATACGGGATGCTAGACATGTACAAGCATGCGTTTGCATTGTGTTCAGTAGTCTGTGCTGTACCCATTAGTGTCAAGTGGTCGTGCCTGCTTGGTTTCTGCTGTCACAGGGAATCACTGTTAAACAAGCAGTACTGTTCTTTGGATTAAAAAGCTTAGGATGTATTCATATTCATACGACTATGATAAATCCTAATCGGCTAAATGCAATGAACAGCTCTCCTTGTTTATTCATAATTCTTAAACCTCATTTTTTGGTTGTAGATGAGTTGTAAAGTAGTGGCCTTTCTTTTGCCTGTACTGAACTAATACCTCTAATACCTGCAATGGCATTTGGTGTATCACATATACACCCTCTGTAACATATTGTGTTCACAATACAGATGCAAAAGCCAACATTTTCATAGACCATATACATGTTCTTTGTTGTTTTGTCCCAGGCTTTGCGGTGAGCTGGATACAATGTGATCAGGCTGGGACGCTTACATTGTTCAGGTGTCCAAGAAAACAGTTGCAAAGGATATGCAGGTCCAGTCTCTGGCAGAACAGAGGTCCAAGGTGAAGACAGAGCTGGTCAGATATAAGGAGGATGTGGAGAGGTGAGGGTCCAATTATTAGAAGTATTAATCACTATAATTACAGGAAGTGCTGTATGTAGTGTATTTGCAAAAGAAGAGCAAATGGGATTGGTATATAATATGTTTAATGCTCAGTTAACATTATTTCTTATCCCCCTGGGGATGGATACCCCTGGTGACTGAAATATAGGGCAAGCCTTTGTATGTACTCTGTACCACACTTTTCCATTTAATTGCTGACAAGTCGCAATCTCTCACCTGAGAACTTGAGTTGGGCATTCTGTACTCAATTGGAACAATAAAAAAGGATACAAATTGCTAGCAGCTGGATGTCAGCCTGCAGAGTGTTTTGCTGAGCTAGTAATCCATGTCTTCTCTTTCTCTTTCTCTGTCTCTGTCTCGGGTACAAACATCAGCTGTTTCAAACTCTGGAGCGTGAGCGCAGTCTGGAGCAGGCCAAGGTACAGGCAGAGCTGGACTGGCAGAGGCGCTGTGAGGATGCAGAGAGAGACCAATACTTAAAAAAACGAGAAGCTGATTCAGGGTCACTGTAAAGCCCGAGATGAGGTGGGTGAGGTATTTAGAATTAGAATTTTAGAATGAATATAAAACCCAATTTTTTTTCAAATTTCCAATATTATTAAGTAATTATTAAGTTTATTTGTGAAAGACTTCATATTTTACACTTGGGGCTGTCTGAGCAAGCCTGAGCAAGGTGGATTTATGTAATAAGGTCAGCATAAACATGACCACAAGGGTTGTGCACAGCAAGTTTCTTCCCCTTTGAAACAAGGAGCTTGGTAAACAATTCCAATGGATAATCTCTGACATACTAACTGTTTCAAGTGGGAAGAAATTACCAGTCAACACACCAAATGGTTGTTTTTAATACTGACCTCATTAAAGAAATCCACTTTTGTTTAATTCTTGCTCCGAGAAAGTCCCAAATGTAAAACTGCAGTATGCTGAGGTTTTGTAATACTTCCAACAAGTTTGGTAGAAAAGCATTTCATTTTGTATTAATGCTTCTATGTTCAAGTACAGTTTAAACTTTACATATAAGAAATATACATTACAAAGAGTAATGCAAAACACACTTCCATTAAATGAATTTAAAGTTAATCATGAGAAAAATAGCATTACCATTGCTTTAGTTTTTTTAAAATTTTAAAACTGTTTAGTTCAGGCTGCTAAGTTTCCTTAGAATCCTGGGTATCCACATGGCAGCTGTATACCACAATGGTGTAGGCACAGAGTAAGCTGATACTCTGGGTCTACCATACTTTCCAGACTATGGCTGAACATTTGGAGAAGGAGCAGGAGCTGCAAGATATGAATGTGCTGGTGCGAAGTGTGACCCTCGAGAGGGACCGATCCATGGCTGCTTTACGCAAACATGGATTTCATTCTGAGAGAGAGACACAGGTAGCGGAAATGTTGACCGAATATATTTTTAGGATAGCCCTTTCCTAATATGTAAGCTAATTTCCAATAGTTTATTGCTGTGTTGAATGGGAGTTATGTGGAAAAATATGTGAGAAATCCAGTAAAGATGTTTCAGATTCCTTATAAAAATGTTTTGATCAATTCTGAAAAGAATAATTTTAAAGCTTTTATTTTGTTTGTTTTCTCATTTTGAATATATTTGTTTACGTCTAGATCTTTCCAAAACAAATACATGGTAGTGCAAGACCGTGTGTAGTCTTCAACAGACCACACATTATTTACAAGGCTTTAAATAGCACTTTGGGAATCATCTGCACAATGACAAGCTAGGTTGAGCTTATAAAGCTGATAAGCATTAATAAACTAGTTATAAAGCACGTCTTAAGTGTAGGATTAGTTAACACAAGTCATACATTAAAACCACCTAAACTCTATGCCGTTCAGCTTTTAAAAATCGATTGAGCATCGATTGAGCACCAGTGTCGTGATGTGGGAGGCATTGTTTAAAGTAGATTCATGCTAATCAACATGTTTTTTGGTTTGTTTTTGCTGGCACAGCCTAAATGTCAATTTGTGTATGCTATTTAAGAATTGCAAACAGGGAAACAAATACAACAGAATATATTGTTAGTAAGCTTGTTATTCCTGGAAGCTAACCAGAAATTTGGGAACAGTACTTGTTTCCCCTTCACAGAAAGCTTGCATCATGGAACTGCATACATATTGCTGCCTGGTTGAGCGAGTAAGTGAATAGGAGGAGGGTTGTATCCAGGAATACAAAAATGAAAAGGTCACTTTGAAATTGTTATGAATGCATTGTACTATTCATAAACATTTTGGCAACCTTGTTTATGAGCTTCTGTAAAACATGCAATAAGAAAGTTGTGAATGACAAAAAGACTCCCTAGGGACAGGAAATGAAGAGTTATATAAAAAATATATTTCTTTAAAAAAGCCAGTTTGTTACTTCTGGCTTTAATATATAAAACAAAAAAGTGACTTGGAACACATCGCCAATCGAGGACAGGAATGTGCTGGGGCAGATACATTGTAAAAGAAGCTGCCATGTACTCCTGTATCCCCTGGCCGGCTCAGGTACTTTGGTGCTTCAAGCCTATTGAATTTGCACAGCTTCATCAGTGGAGGTGAATAGGGGGGAAATGCTGTTTATGGAGAGCTTGGCTGCAAAATGAGTTCTTTCAAAAGGAACTGAAATGTACTGAATACAATGAAGAGTGCTGAGAATGTATAAATAATGCAAAAGTTAAGGTGATGCAGTATTTATTTCTAGATGACTGTCATTGCTCTGTTGTTTTCTCCTTGGTATATATATTTTTTTAAATTGTATTTAAGTACTAAATTCCACCCAGACACATCACAGAAACAAGCCAAGTTCACATGCAGATATTTTAAAAATGTTTTCAAGGCTGCGTTACCATGGCCTGGGTTTCCTGGGAGACATTGTGCTTTTGCATGTTTTGTTTTTTCATCTCTGCTTTTTTTGTTTGTTTAGTATTTTTGCATCAATGCGCAGTATGCAAAAGAAATGGGATCTCTTTTTAATTTTGTGTTTCTCTGTTTGCAATTCATAGACCATATTAAACAGAATGTTATGTTAGGAGTCTTTGGTATTCAACAACTTGCAATTGATCTTTTATAGACTGTTCTCTGTAATAAATAATTTTTCATTTTTTCTAAAAAGGATCTTTGGTGTTCAAAGGTTTATAAAAATGTCAAAGGAGAGGGGCTAATCCAGATGAGACTTTTTAGGGCATTTAATTATTTTTCAGCACCTTGTGTAGTAATAACAGAAGAGGTGACCTGGGTTGTAAGAATCCGAACGATTTACCTGGAAGTCACCGTGCCATTTAGTTTTTTTTTTTGTTTGTTTCTCTCCTGTAAGCACTCAGGTTTTGAATTAAAAAATAAACTTAACCTAGACAAGCCCATCGTTGAAACAAGGGAATTTTTCTTCAAGGGAAAAGTACCAAATCTGATGTTGGCCTAATAGGAAAATCTAAATGGCCAGTCCGCTTTCTGATATGATTCAAGCTGAGTCACTGTTTTGTCATGTCTGTGTCTGGCGTTGTGATGCCCATTACATTTCATGAAAATTTGCTGAATAAGATCACTATGGCAATTTGAAGCATTTGAATAGAATGGAATCTACTTTTTGTTTCCTGGGTCCCTCTTGATATTACAAACAAGATGTGCCAATTTAATGTGGTTTCCCTGGAGCATGTACATTTTTTAATTAAAAAAAATAAAAATGATAAAAAAATTATAATCTGGCATTGGTGAACTGAAACATAAACTCTAGTCTGGAGAGAGCATCCATTGGAACGGAGGGAAGTTCGAACTTTAACCTTGCACATTATTTATTGTAGCTACACTGTGTCCTTGGTTACTTGGAATTGCTCCAGACAGAAAGCTTAGAAATAGAAGGTGATAGTGGCTGCATTCCAAAAGAGCTAGGCAAGTCAGGGCAGGGATTATATTCCTGTTGACAAATACAGACACTCCTTGTTTTTTTAGAACTGATATAAAACAAAAGGACCTTAAAAAGTGAGCTAACTTTCATCAGGATTTTCAAAAGTTATCATTTGTGGACAAGCCAGCTGACTGCTATGTCACTCTCAGATGTCAGTTATAGCTGTCTGTTATAAAAAGAGGCTGCCCTTGGAAAGAACAGATATTAACTGCATAACAATGTGAAAATAGTTGTAGAAAATGTGGTGTGCATGTATCATGAATCACTTTCCCAATAAATATTTAATATGATTGTATTTTGGCCAATAGTGCTACCTGGTGAATGAATATTGCAGTTGCACAGAAAAAAAAAAACAAAAAAAAACTGACAGTATTGATTCATTGTGCTGATACTATGGGTTGAACAATGACAACAATGTTGTCTTTCTCTAATACAGTGATACGTGAGTCAAAATCTCCTATATAATAGGTGATTACCCTAGAGAAGTGTTTTTGAAGTTATCTCCTTATAATACAAAAATATATGTGTTTCTTTTTTATGGATGAACAGTTCCCATTAATAAATAAAACTGGACATTTGTGAAATTTAAAATCAGTTTTATTTAGATACAATAAAAAAATGTGTTTACTCAGAATCAAACAAAAAAGATCATAGTAGTAAATGGAACTTTGTTTATAATAGTGCCATCTAGTGGGGATTTCTCATACCTTATTTATTGCAAAGATAACAAAAAGCTGGGATAGTACTTTTGAGTGTTCGGATTCCATTGGCTCTTTTAAGAAGTTTTTTTTTTTTTTTTTTTTAAATAAATTTAGTCGTTGCCAATTAGTTTTTATTATTTTCTCCCCAAGTTGAAATGCCCAATTATTTTTAGGCTCAGCTCACCGCTACCACCCCTGTGCTGACTCGGGGGGGGGGGGGGGGGGGGGGGCGAAGATGAACACACGCTGTCCTCCGAGGCGTGTGCCATCAGCCGTCCGCTTCTTTACACTCTGCAGACACACCGTGCAGCCGCCTCAGAGCTACAGCGTCGGAGGACAACGTAGCTCTGGGCAGCTTACAGGCAAGCCCGCAGGCGCCCGGCCAGACTACAGGGGTCGTTGGTGCGCGGTGAGCCAAGGACACCCTGGCCGACCTAACCCTCCCTCCACCCGGGCGACGCTCGGCCAATTGAGCGCCGCCCCCTGGGAGCTCCCGTCCACGATCGGCTGTGGAATAGCCTGGACTCGAACTCGCGACGTCCAGGCTATAGAGCGCATCCTGCACTCTAGTGAGTGCTTTTACTGGATGCGCCACTCGGGAGCCCCCTCTTTTAAGAAGTTTTTGTGTAAAACAGATTCCCTTACACTAAAATGACCTCCCTTAATAGAATGTCTGCAGTTGCAATGTCAAAGATGAAAAACATAGCTCTGCATTCTGATATTACCATACTGATGTAGTTTAACTGGATTATCTCCAAAAGAATGAAAATATGATAAAGGTTATTTCCTTTCAGTTGTGGAATCTGGGAATTTGAATTAGGGCAAGTGCTTTCCACAATTAATATCATTTCTATTTTGTTTTCTTTCTCGGGGACAGGTTTTGAGCAGGGGGTGCTGACAAAGGGCGATTTCACTCAGCGACCTGATCCCAGCATCCCCCAAAACATATAAAGTACCCAGACTTGTAAGTGCTTTCTTTATTGTGTTTTATCACTTCTACAGAGTTGTACAAAGTGATGGTTCAGAAACAGACCATCTGCCCTATTAGAAACCATGTTAAGGGTTACTTTGTCACTGAAGCCTTGTGGATTATTCTACACCCTGATTTAAGACAGAACTTCATGTTCCAGAGTACATCAGGTCTCTAGAAGATGAAGTGAAAGAGCTGAAGGAGAAATGCAGACAACAGGAGGAACAGCTGGAGGAGACATTAAAGGCTCCCCGTAAGACACCAGACCCTTTCCCAGGATTCCCAGTCTCTGCAGACAACGCTTACCTCCAGAATCACACTCACACTCTCAGTGAGACCATAGGTAAATTCCAAGGGTTCTGTAAAATTGATGGCATTATATTCCCTTATTCTCCATCCCTTCCAGTGATGTAAAAGATCCATAATCTGTTCACATTCTCAACTTCCAGCTGGAAAATCTACAAATGCATTTAGCAACAGTGCAAGCTCCCTGAATTGTTCAGTTCTTTGTCAGTATTTTGTGAGATAATGTTAATTGTTTAATAAAAACAGTTGTGACAATCAAAGGACACAGAGACAAACAAATAATCCCAGTAACACTTGCCTGATGTAAATTACCATAACTTTGTAGGCATCACATTTTTCTATACATAGTTATGTTAAATAATATACTTTTTTTAATGATATTTTAAAGGACAGGATGCAAATTGTGTTTTTATCTTTGATTCGGCTGCTCTGTTTGGGGCTGCCAGTTTAATCAGATGCCTAATGTACCACCGTGCTATCAAGTTTGTCTTTTAAAAACTTTGTTTTAAAGTCATTAACTGTTCTCTCTCTTGTAGGCGGTCTTAGAGCTGAAAAATTCTCCATTGCTACAACTTTGAAAAAACAGGAGGCCAGGGTCGCTCAGCAGGAGCCCATAGTGACTCAACTCACACAGCAGGTAAAATCACAGTGTGAGGATTGCTTTCCTCTCTCCCCCTGTATGTCTGTCTTATACTGTAGGTGATTCAATGAGACAGGGAAGAAATATTAAAAAGACAAAATCTAACAGGAGTTACTGTACATCAGAAACATAATTAATGACTTGCAACATATGTTTCTGACTCTCTGTCCTAGGTACGTCTGAAGCAAAATCATTGTGACGAGCTTCGTTACAACCTGTCCAATCAGACAAGAGGAGTGGTGTGGAGATAGCTGGGCTGCGGGATCGCGTAGCAGGACTGGAGTTACAACTGACTGAAGCTCGCAAGGAGGCTGAGGAGTACTTCAAGGGTAACCTGCAGCAAAACCTGGAGGCTGTTACACTGGGGAATGAAGTGAGAGCAAAAAGCAGATTTTAAAAGTGGGGACCACACTTTCCAATTAGATGTGGAACAGATCAGGTTATTGAGGAAATTACTGTATTGTGGTTGCCTATAAAGGTAAAGCTGTCTTTAAGAAGTCTTTAATATAACACAATACTTTATGATTAATGCCTCTGCGGTTAGTTCTTAGTGGCTATGATGAATGTTAAAACATATTGTTCCTAGGGGGTCCACAATATAGTTAACTAAAATACATCATTTATTTACAAAATCAGCTTCTTCAGTTAGCTGTCATGGATCAGACACATGGATTATGGAGCTGTGTGCATGCTGTATTATTCATAGTTACTTTAATCTGATCATGTTTAAGAGAAACAAACAGAATGTAGTAATGTCAAGGATAAACCTTATCTGAATATTGCAGAATTAATGATGAGGCAATACATTTTTTGCAACATATGATTCTAACGAACCTGATTGGCTGCCTGATGTCAGGCATGGTCTGCAGCACTTTGCAGAACAGTCTTCTGTTAGACCATGCGTTTTTTCTCCCAACATTCCTAGATATTATGTCCTATTATATATATATATATATATATATATATATATATATATATATATATATATATATATATATATATATATATATATATATATATGCATGTTCTCAATTTATTTAGGTAAACAGGACATTGGGAAGCAAGCAAAAATAGCCACTTTAACTAATAACAAGCAGCAAAAGATGAATTCCTAGACAGATAGCAAGAGAGTGAACAGAGACGAACTTCAGCAGTGAAAACCTACTATTGTACAAACTATGTTTACCTACAGTGCATTTTACCTAGGTCTTTTTCCTTATGTTTGCAAGCTGTCCCACAGCTTTCAGCTTGTACTTGTTGTGTAC
Organism: Acipenser ruthenus; assembly: GCF_902713425.1. Lineage (NCBI taxonomy): Eukaryota > Metazoa > Chordata > Actinopteri > Acipenseriformes > Acipenseridae > Acipenser > Acipenser ruthenus. The sequence continues at coordinate 6,031,779 of NC_081207.1, read as the reverse complement.
TGTGTATTCATGATTCACACTTAAAATGCTCATTTTTTTATTAAAATATTTTTTTGTTTTGTAGGTTTCTGCCTTGAAGTTAGACATTGCAAGTCGACGAGCTCCAGTTTTGGTTGAACAGGTACCTCTCCACAAGTTTCAATATTTACCCTTCCTTTAAGGCTCTCTTTCGGCTGCACTGTGGTACTGAGTTGTAGTTCTTAGTCACTGTCAGTGACTATTTCTGTTGACTTTAATCTTTAAGGTGCATTATGTTGTTTTTTTTCTTGTTCTGCTTACCTTCCAAGAATGAAATGGTCAGTCAGTTGCAGGAGCAGATTCTGCATTTGCGGCAACAGCTGTATGTGTCAGGTCCGGGAGCCAGTCTCAACAGGTACGAGAAAGTGAATGTGCAGACGCTACAGGCCAAACTGAAGCAGGTGGTGCGATACATTCCCATTGAGATGGGAAACAAGCTGCGGGCTGAGCTGGCAGGAGCTGGGCTGCAAGGTAAGTGTCTAGAAACTGCTGGAATGGAAATCATACAGTATATATATATATATATATATATATATATTATTTAGGTCAAAGAGCCAGCTGCCCATATATATATATATATATATATAGAGAGAGAGAGAGATACCCTTATTTTTTTTGGTAAATATATATTCAGTTGGCAACTTTACAATGCTGCTGTGGAAACAGTAATAAATAAATACTTCCAACCAGTTATTATTATTATTATTATTATTATTATTATTATTATTTATTTCTAAGCAGACGCCCTTATCCAGGACGACTTACCATTGTTACAAGATATCACATTATTTTTACATACAATTACTCATTTATACAGTTGGGTTTTTTAACTAGAGCAATCTAGGTTAAGTACCTTGCTCAAGGGTACAGCAGCAGTGTCCCTCACCTGGGATTGAACCCACGACCCTCCAGTCAAGAGTCCAGAGCCCTAACCACTACTCCAGAAATGATGCATTCTGCGGTGACAGTAGTGGACTGAATGCAGTTACAGCTATTGTAACCACCCTGTATATACTGAAGATTTTTCTCTTTACTCATTTGCAGGGACGTAGGGTAATTCAAGAGTTAAATTAGCGGTGGTATGGGGAATTTAGACAGGCATGTAAATTAATAGCTGTATTAAAGATGAACATACATATACTGTAACATTAACATCACAAAGTTGAAAAATTATATACATATTTTTTAAGTAGATTGGTGGTTTTAAGCATGTTGATTTCTTTTGTTTAAGTTTTAATGACATGCTTGTTTAAAGTACATCTAACAGACTTTTCTCGCTGGCCTCTTCGCTGCTGTCTTGGTAAATAATTCAAACATGTGTAGATTAATTCCACCAGCTGGCATTAAAGATGCAGGGAATCTACACTGAAATGAACTGGGTTTTTTCCCTAATTGATCTAATAATACATTGATCCTTGTCGATTTAAGTATGTTGATTAGACATTGACAACCATTTTGCCCTATTTTCATTGTAAACTAATCCTATCTTTGTCTGCTAGGAGCTTCAGTACGCACAAAGAGATCAGTATAGAAGACCCCCCCCCCCGATTTTACACCCCACGTTTTCAGAGAGTGAGGATGGGAGAAAAGCAAAGAGGAGCAATCCATGGGGCCAGCATGCAAGAGCTGGCGATGGTGATGAGGTACGTTCATATTTAAGGGGTACAGGACTTTGAAAATATAAACACTGGAGTACATTTTAAGTAATAATAACTGTACAACTAGGGCAGGAAACTTTGAAATTGCTAAGTATTGTAAATACAATTTTCTCAAAATGCACCAGTGCATTTAAACCTTTATTTATATGTTTACAAATACAGTATAGTATAACATACTGTAGATGTAAGTTTTCAGCTCATGTGTTAAATGTTCTATCTTTTTACTTAAATGTTTTCTCCCTAGAATTCTCCAGCAACCAGAGTACATATTATGCATTAAGGTATTTCCATATCTATATTGGGAGCCTTTGTACTTTCTTTCATCCCTGGTATGATACCCTGTTAATAACATGATAAATCATCTTCTATTGCTAAGCAGCAAGCCATAGGAAGCAAGAAAGAGAATACACCTCCAGAACTGAGCCAGTCACCTCAGCTCATCAGACCTGAGCACAGCCAATTGTATCCTGAGACGAGGCCTCTCTCCAGCCAATCACAGCCCCTGATGTCATCTTTTGGAGCAGACAGCTCTCTCCAGGATATCTGGCAGATGTTGGATAGAGGCTCAAGTCCGTCTGTCTGTACGCCACGGGAAGGCACAGAGCATGGTACTGTATGTGAGGACATAAATGTGTGCGCGTGTCCCCTCCCGTAAAGTATTAACTAGCTACATAGGACATACGTGTGTCAAATGACACTTAATAATAAACAATGGTAATTAAAATGCAATTATGTATGCATTGCCACATGTTTTCGTATTGAAACGATAATTCCACATTCCACACTTAATTATAATAAGGTTTTACAGAATACTTTTGGTTTGAAAGAAAAAATCCTTTCGTTACCTGTACTGTGTTACGTGTTGTCCATATCGCAGCATTTGGTTTGAAAGAAGAAATCCTTTCGTTACCTGTACTGTGTTACGTGTTGTCCATATCGCAGCGTTATAGTTTTAAACATACTAACTCTTCTGAAATTTGTAATCACACATAAATCAACTGGACCATACATTTCTCAACATTTACTGAGGAGCATTCGCAAGGGAAAAAAAAGTCTTCTATAGATTGCAGCATATCGAGAGCACGCTCCCTCCGGCAACAATGCTGGTTTTCTGTTCCCACAATGCCTCTCATTTCAGTCAAAGCATCAGCACTGTAGCAGGGAGCATGCACCGGATACAGTGGGATGCTTAGAAGAAAAATCTTTTTCTTCCGGCGCATGTTCCTGAGTAAAAGCTGAAAAAAAAAAAACCTTTGTTATCTAAACTAAAGAAAATCCTGTGATACAGACAACGGCAAGTACAGCAAAGGAAAGTAATATCAGTATAAAAATGAAATTTATGCAGTGCAAATGATAGACTGTCAAGCTGTTCAAAGAAATGTAGATTCCAACTCCTGATACGGAAGTACTCTGGGTTATTCTTTTTAGAACATGGGTATGTAGAGCCACAATACTTGACATGTGCAAGAAAATATGAATTGTCCTTGACATTTCTAAAGTTGGCTGTAGTTCACTTTAATAAAGTTTTCTGACTATGCTCATTGACTGTGCTCTGGCAAAATCCCAAGGACAGCAGTTAGCTAATGGGTATTGGCATAGACTTTATTAGCCTGATTTCAAAGCAGAGATTATACTGTATTTGATCAGGTTTTCACCTTAAAAGACTGAGTTTACAGTCTGTGTGTTGTAATAGTAGAGACCAGTTTTCTCAATTGGCTTAGCTTTGTAAGGGTGGAAACGTTACTAGAGGTTAAGCTACACAATCATCCCTTTCACAGTTTAAAATGAGCAGAGTGAGAAAAAACATATATTACAGCATATGCTAAACCCTTTGTTTGGATTAGGAGACATTTTTAACTGATTCTTAACAAAATCCAAAACTCGTTCCATCCTGTTTTCCAAAGTGTACTGTAATTATGTGGAATCATTTACCCTTTAAATAAAGGGCTCTGCTTCACAACTCAAGGGCGCTTGACCACCAAGTCATTACATTCATGCAAAAAGAATCTTGCTTTGTTATTCTAAATTTACTAAAGCTGCTCAGAAAAATTATAATTAAGAAAAGAATAACACTGTTGGCTTTTACAATAACTGTTTTAGTGATCTTTTTTTGTAATAGGTTAAAAAAATGAATATATTTTGATTTTTATTTGTGCATTTCTGAGTCGTTCTGCTTACCCCCTATGACCTTTAGAAGTACCCCCAGGGGTCAGCTGTTGAAAACCCCTGAGTTAAAGTAAGTAAGCTTGTGAAACTTGTAGTCTGAGCCAGTTGTACTGGACAGTTCTAGCTTGGCACCTCTCTGCTACTTTATTGATTAAAGCAGACTGGTAGGCACATTCTGGTCGGCTGACAAAATGCTGACTCAAGTATTGCATTAGCTGTGTATGAAATTAGCAAGCAAAGTGCAAGGGAGTTCAGGGACTGGAAGCAAGGGTACTTGAATGAGGTGATGCATGTAGTGTTGGGTAGGTCTGTGTCACAAGGCTCATTTTATCATATCTCTGATGCACTGTGTTGCAATAAAAATAGTTCATTTCATATAATCAGTTAAATGTTTCTCACACTTCTTGTAAATACTGTGCACTGAATGCAGAACACAAATAAAGTCACCATATCAGGATTATTTTCTAGGTTTTCTAAGTTCCAGGTTGGACAGTTATGCTTAAATCAACTACTGGTGTAACACAGATAATTAGCTGCCTGTATTAAGCCTCACTGTATTTAGGGTTAATCTGATAACTGATAAGAGGTTATCGCATATGAGTTGCATTATATTTACGCATCACGCTGCTCCGATATGACTGTCTGGTTCAGATATTGATCTATAGCAGACGATATCAGGAGTTACAAATTAAACAGCAGGAGATAGCTGTGTTACACAGGAGATCTGAATCTGACTGATGATGGGTAACAGAATGGTGAAACAGCACTCTTGGCCTAGGTGTACCGTGCTTTTGCTCCAGTGCAAACTTATTTTTCTTTTGCCTATCAACAGTAGAATGAGTTAACAACACAGAGTAACTCCTTTTGCAGGTCAACAAAAATTCTGTATTAACCACTTGTTAAAGGACTCCCTAAAATAAATGTATGACCTTATTTGACAGCTTTTAGCCCTTTTTCAAAAGCAAATTGGGAAGAATTTCTCCTGACAGTATATAGCTGTGCCTTCAAAACTGAGCTTGCTGCACATTTAAAAAGACATCCTGAGTTTAAAGATACATAGAGAATGCTGTGTTTTAAAAAAAATTATAATGTTAACATAATTACATGGAGCTTTGCCTATAAAATAAAACTTGACCAAGTGAACATAGAAACAGCTGTCTCCCTCATATATCGAATAACATTTGTCCAAGTGTAAATTAAACACCACACTGCAAAGCTACAGAACTACAATATAAAACAATGAGAGGAGCATGTTATAATTACATACTCATTTATATACCTTTCTACTGGTCAGAAGTACAACCTGTTTAAATGAATTGTGTATATTGTACAGTTAGTTTGTATACTTTTGATGCATCTTTTAAAAATCGTTTTTACAATGAGATGTTTTTATAGATCATTATGGTACTGTGTGGCAGTTGTCTCCTCTGTCTTGCAAATATTGTGAAACCAATCCTGACAATTAATTAATAATACAAAAAAAATTAAACATATGCATGGATATATATTGGTTTGTGCCACAGAAAGTTACAACTCCAGGAAGATGGACTAAAGCTGTGAACAGTGCCTTAGACTCATTTCTTATAGAACTCAAGTTGAAAGGTTTGCACGTGAACACCCACATACTATATCCAAATGTGTAGTCCCATTATTTATGTTCTAATTCCCATGAGCTTTGACTGCAGAGAAATGCACAAAGTGTATTAAATGGTTCTGTAATTCAGGCTTTTGTGACATGCGAAACAAATCCTGTTATTTATAATGCCCTTTATGATTTTTTTTTTTTTTTTTTAATTGCACTGCAATAGCGTGAGACTGCAACTTCAGGTCAGAGACCATGCTATTGTACATGAGGGCACAATGTGTTACAGACTGGGCATGGCACCAAGGTACATTTTATTGGCAATCTTGGATTGAGCATTTACTCAGATTTAGAACATTATTCCTTTCAGCTATGGTCTGATATGTATTTCAGTTTGAATTGCTTAGTCTTTCTGTTTTATTCTAATATATCAGGCTTTGGGCCTTGCTCTTCTAACCTGTGTAAATCATTTTGAAATAAAACAAGTGAACCTGTTTCTCTCATGTTTTAGAAGTGACTATCAGTGTCAAATTATACACCCTGGAGTGTACTTAAATTACGGCAGTCATTAGGGTACATTTTAAACATCATCAGTATTAAAATGAAAGACAAACTATCGGATACAACTCAAAAGTTTTATTCAAGCACATCATATCAAACATCTGCACAGCCAAAAAGCCATATTTAAATGAACAATTAAACATAAAGGGTTTATTTTCTAACTATAAAGCACTACAAAAAATGTAAAAAAAAAAAAATATTTAATAAACATTTCAAACGAAACTAGTGTGTAAACAGGATTATGTACATACAAAACTGTAAAAATAAAAGCAGTAACATGATTTCTCTTGTGTGTGTGTCACTCTCACTCAGGACAGAATCTAGGGCGAGCTGCTGCAGCCTGCAGCTTTGCTGTTTTCTGATCGTACAAAATTTGTGTGTGTGTGTGTGTAGATATATATATATATATATATATATATATATATATATATATACACACACTATTGTAGGTTATATTCAAATAAAAACATGTATTGTAAAAGGCGGTTCTAGTGTTAATGAAATTTAACTTTTAGATGTTCCGCAAACAAACACACACACACACACACAAATATAAATTCTAGGTAATAAAATTTGTACTTAGTAGAAATTATATTTTACATAATTGTGTGTTGGAAAGGTAATGCGCGCCGTAATTCAGAATGTTTGCACGTAAATTCATGTCTCTTGTTAAATGTTCTCCTCGCGATATTCAGTCGTTCTTTTCCTACTTAGTAAAAAGACACAGATATTGAAATATCCCCTAAATGACTATGAAATAAGTAATCTGGATTGGTACGGCCGATTTTTTTTACAAATCAGAACTGCATAGCAACACATTTCATGAAACGTACGGCAAACACGTCGTGAGGAAAACTGTCATGACTTGTGCGTGTAAACGCCACCAATGTGTCCCAGTTTTGAGCTTTGAAAATGTGGTCACCCTACTTTTTGTTTCTCCTGTACAAAAGAATATATATACACAGACACACAGAGAGTATAAACCCAGTACTGCACTTAAACTATAGTTACTCCAGTGCTAGCATATTCTGTGGGTCAACGACCTAAAATAGAACTGCCTTTCCTCATTGCAGTGCTCACATCACTTCCTCAAAAATAAACTCCTCCTAGTCTATACTGTCACCACATCACCCTATCTCCTAGCAACACCCTCACGTTCACAGCCATTGGACAATCCCACACACCCCTGCCTTTGATTGGCCAACTTGGCTTCATTACTATACTACAGTCTAGAACTGTTAAAATCGCCAGTGCAGATCATAAGCGTCAGTAAAAGAGACAACCGGGTTCTGCTCTTAAGTATATTTATATAAATGATCGTATTTCTGATGCAGATAAAACTTGCAGTACATCGTGTAGCGTGCACGGGGTAGGCTGCAGCAGGGCTGGTAGGTGACGTAATCACACACAGAGACATAAACCCGATATATGCTTCTTGCAAATGAGCCGGGTATTTTGTACAGCGTATAGACGCTTTTAGTACGAGAGGTATGTGTACGGTAATTAAAAAAAAAAAAAAAAAAAATCTATTTAGGGCTTCAGATGCAAATTAATAAATATTCACACTGTATTTGTACACCAATGTTACAAACCATTATTATTTTTTTTGTTATTAAAAATGCAAGCCGATGCCTTAAGTGATGGATGCATGCAATAAGCATCACAGTGTACTGTATGGTGGGCTTTAGGGTAAGAAAGCTTTTGAGGGCATTGACCTTCCCTCTAAAACACATCACAAGAAAGACACCCTGCTGTGTGATGGGCTTAAGTAATACTTACTAAAGCATTCACTTGACATACAACTTCCCTCATGAAGCAAACAATCTGCTTCAATCATGTACACCTGTAATATGTATTTTACTTAATCCGGAACCATACAGTAAAAACTAAAATGTCACCTTTGTGCAAAGCTTGTGCATCTATTACCAGTTTACATGATAATGTGTAAAAAAAATGTAATTGTATGTAAAAAATAATGTGATATCTTATAACAATTGTAAGTCGCCCTGGATAAGGGTGTCTGCTAAAAAAATAAATAATAATAATAATAACATGATGCCTTATCCTACTGTGGTTTCCTCATATCAGGGCAGAAATACCGTTCAGAAAGAGACGAGCTGAAGGAACAGTACTTCAGTCCTTAATCAGAAAGAGAAACTTTCTCAGTCTATTTATTTCCTTTTCTAAAAGCTAGATCAGAACATCCAATTAAGGAACCCCTAATATTTTGAACTATGTGGGTTTTACATTAAACCAAGTATATTGAACCCTCTGTTTATCAATGGTTCTTTATGGGCCCTAAACAAAATAACCACATAGTTCTATATAGAATGAGTTGGAACATTCATAGTGTTCTATGTAGCCTTATCCAAATACAGTACTTTCAATTCTTAATCAGTGTATTGGCACAGTTCCATGTCAATAAATTCTAGTCCCCACTGGGATTGAATCTCATTTATCTCAGAATATCCCAGAAGATGGTGTTCGTTACAACTACCAAGTTAAAGCCAACATAGGTGCGCTTAAGCTTCTACCATCAAGGTGTATTGTGATCAATACAAATACACCTGTGCTATAATATGATCCTAGTTTAGTATTTATCATGAACATGCATTGATTCAGCACTTATACAAGTTTACATCAGCACTAATTGCTAATTGCACTGTAAATTTGCAAGCTTTGTGCTTTGTTTTTACTCCGGTATAACAAACGGCTACTTTTAAAAGGGTGGTTTTCAAGCATACATCTTTACTGTTGATACCGGTTTCTGTTACAAAATGAAGATACCCATTGCTAACCTGCTACAACTCCAACTCATATATTTCAAAGCGTCAAAAGGTCGGTCTTCAAATTCAGATTTATTAGGCTTATCTTTGAAGCATTATATTTTTTTTAAAAAAAGTATTATAGGTTTCACACTAATGTACTATTTACACAAACACCATCTTAACTGCAACATTGCTCGCCACGTCCTGCTGTTAAAGGTTCCTTCTCTAATCTATTTATATTGCATTTCATTTTCTGAAACTATACTGCATTTGAATTCGTGAATCTACTTCTCTTACCGAAACATCAAACAACTGTGAAACAAAATCTATTTGCTCTGACAGACATTCAAGAGACAGTATGTAGTCTATTCTTTGTATAACGTTTATCTGACATTAAAAACGTACAAAATAACTATAAATAACATTTTTTTTTTTAAAAAAAGTATTTTTCTAACCCCAGTGATCTCTGGCTCTTAGTCTCAGGTCAATTTCGAAATGCATGCCGAGATGTACAGTTACTTCGCAATGACCTCGTCTGTTGCGATCCCCGAATAAACTTGGCGCTGCTTTCTATAGTGCAGAGCGGGTATGCAACTATATGTGAACTATAGTAACCTCCGATTGAGTTTTTAGGGTGTGCTCTTTTCTTTTTTGCGATTCATTTGCAGTGGTGGCTGGGAATCACCCCATCACTGCCTGTGTCTAGGAGCCCTGCCTACTTTCTCATTGGACTGTACTGCCAAGCCAAGCTGTCAGCCGATGTGGCGTGGCCTCAGAGCATGTCAGACATTTAAATGAAGTAGAGAAAGAGAATCAAAGAAGCGAAAGGAATTGAGAGACAGGGAGGGAGGCAGGCAGCAACTGTGAGATCCAGGCATATATCAGACACGTATAGTACAGGACCACACAATACACGGAATATTACCCAAGGGAATTGCCTGTGCTACGTCTGTGCATTGTTCTGAAAATTACACAGTAACACATACCAGTACAGATCTGGAAGAAGGTATTCCAAAAATTACAGGTATGTCATTTTCTATATCTACAGTTCTGCATGCAGCGTGCTATTGTAAAATAGAACATTAGAAAAGTAGAACCGTTCATATTTTTTTCTTAATATATATTCTGTTTCATTATGTCATTATTATTATTGTCATATTTTAATAACAATTAGAATACTAATATGTTGTATACAGTACATTATTGTATAGACAGTGACAATTATTGTACAAATAATTAGATTGCATTGGTTCCAATTAACAACGTAAATCTGTCACAAAGAAGACAATGTGTCGCTTTGTGTGAGATGACAGATGCACCGCAGCTAGGCTATCGATACATCCAGCGCCTTTTCAAAACTAAACAATAAAATACTGTTCTATTAGGTGTTATATAAAGGCACCTACAGTATGTGCGTCAATGCAGCAAATCCGAAATAAACAGGCCACATTGGTTCAGCAGCATCACCATCTAATCTCAAACACGAGGTTAACACGGAACGTCTATGAGCAGAAGAATATGCAAAAGATCGGCTTACACATGCAGTACGACTGCACTTGCTTTATGTTAACCTGCTGTTTTTCAGCCTTAGTTGCTTCAGTTCCATTTTTGGCTGCTAAAATAATTCGTCGTTGTCTACTGTAACAATTAATATTAAAAGTCGGTACGGAAGTGAAACAGTTAAAACAATCCGTGAATTGATAAAATGGCTGATGTTTGGAGATACAATAATCGGCAAGTCATGACAGCTATGTATGTTTACTGTATAGAATTCGCATTATGCAATACAGAATCTTCTTAATGTTAATACCTTAGTTCTTTGGGGAAGTAGTAATTTAGATAATAAAAAACTGTAGTCGGAAAGAGTGTTCAGTAATTTGAATGAATGGTTCATCATCATTACTACAAAATGGAGGCCTTATCTGCATAGCAATAGCATCATCAGCAGGTACACTTCCGTTTTTAGCCATCTGCTCAGCAATGCAAATCATGTATGTGGTTAGGAGGGTGACCACGTTTTCAAAATGCAAAAACGGGACACCTGCCATTTCATATGCTGGGTACCTGCCGTTTTTACGCATTAAAAAAATCCCAAATACGCAATCAGTTTTAATAATTGCTTAAAAATGCTCATAGCAAATTTGCTGCACAGCTTGTCTGTCTCCACCAAAACGCCCACTAACAACTACATCTACCAGAATACAATGCTTTCAGTTACTATAAAAAAAACCGCCCAACAAAACATTAATCAATCTCTGGCTAGCCCTGTTGTCGTTGCAGCCCAGAATAAGAAAAATTCAATGCTACACAAGTTGAGGCGTAAACACCCCAGTCCAGCTACAAATCCAATTGGAACCATTGTCAGAGGCAACTGCTAAAAAAAAAAACAATAAAACAATAAAACAATTAAACGAACTGTTTATAACGTATTAATGCATTTCGTTATTTTATTTATCTGTATAGCTTCATATTGAAGTTTTAACATGTTCACTGAGTTTAAGAATTTAATGTTAAAATATACGTTTTTTCTGTGCTTATCTTCATATATATATATATATATATATATATATATATATATATATATATATATATATATATATATATATGATCTGTTTCTGTGCTTATCTTCAAAGTTATATTGGCTGTGGTCAATAAAGTGCATAACAATAGCTGTTGTCTCAAATTTTATTACTAAGTTTCTGTACAGTAAGTAGTTCAAAGTAAAAGTGCTCTTTTTTAATGCCTATTACCGTTAAAGACTGTATAGTATTTCTCGAGATTACTCAGGACTTCACGGTAATGTTGCATTTTATCTGCTGAAAATATATTTTACTCTCTCATTGTTAAAATTAGAAGGTAAGTTACCCCCAGACCCAAACCGACTTCACAACAACACACAAACTGTCAGTTTATGAAAATGATGACCAGATTTCAACATGTTACTGATGAAAACAGAGGTGTTCGTTGAAAATCAAGAAAATGCTGCAACAAGAAAAAAGACAAATAGGAAAGCTCATACGGCAACCAAACAGCCTTCACAAAAACAAAACACAGTTTAGTGGCAAAACAAAAGCTGCAATAAACAAGAGAAGGGAAATATGTGCTGCCTTTTCAAACTACTGTATTGTAAACGTCTACTACTAATTATAGCAAATAAAGTACACCAAAGTGTGCAATAAAAAGCCTGTAATTGTATATCGGGCTTCTGGTGACATTAGGGTGACCATCAGTCCCTAATTCGGCAGGACAGTCCCGAAATGTAAAGATCAAGTCCCAGTCCCGGGCTTAATGCCTCCGGGACGACATTTGTCCCGAATTTACAGTTTAGCTCCACATTCCAACCATAGCATATCTGTTTATAGCACATCATTGCAATGCCCCTGTTGCATTATTTTGCAATGTCTTTCACTCGCTCGCTCGTCAGTTAAAACAATAAAAAAATGTATGCATATATCCAGGCGCGCCCCCGGAAATCTTTCACATGGTAGGCACAACTGAACCACACCAACATCCCATCTCATGCCTATGACGACTCTGCATCAACATGCTGTAAAGTGTTTCAGTCAGAGTGCCTCATTTCTGTACTTTCCCATTCTAAAAGTGAATAAACACAGCACGCTGCCATTGAGACAGAACAGCAACTACAGTGACAGCCAAATAGTCTATACCAATAAAAGCTACAAATAAACCTATTTGAAATACAGACTTAAATTAGGGGAAAAACTAGCTCACAATCACTACAGCTAATCATTACTCATCCCTAAGCATGGCGTATAAACACACTTTTTTGTTGCATGTGACAAAACAGGCTGTTCAAAAAATAAAACATCAATAGCAATATAAGGAATAAACTCTCATGGCAAGACCTTTGAATTTGTTTTACATACTATACATTTGTTCATTATTTTTTTATTTCTTAGCAGACGCCCTTATCCAGGGCGACTTACAATTGTTACAAGATATCACATTATACAGATATCACATTATTTTTACATACAATTACCCATTTATACAGTTGGGTTTTTACTGGAGCAATCTAGGTAAAGTACCTTGCTCAAGGGTACAGCAGGAGTGTCCCCCACCTGGGATTGAACCCACGACCCTCTGGTCAAGAGTCCAGAGCTCTAACCACTACTCCACACTGCTGGCCCCACACTCCACACTGCTTGTTCATGGCGATAGTATTGTGTTTCCGTCTGTCCCAAACCAGTCTGCAGTATTAACAAAGTTGATATTGATCTCCTGCCAATGGAAATGAACAAGACCACTTTAAAAAAACCTGAGTGGCTCATCTAGTAAAAGCATGGCTGCGTGGCGTGCAGCGTAGGTCATACAGTCAGGAGGACCGGTTCATGTCTTGGCTGTGCGAAGCCGCATGTCTGCCCTGGGTACTCCAGAGGAAGTGTTGCATTGGCACTACACTCCCATGGGTTAGGGAAGCAAAATCATCAGGGACTGCTTCTCCTCATCGTGCCACAGCTCACCCTACTGGCCAGTTGCCTAGTGAACTCAGGAGGACACCTGCAGTGCTGGCCCATGTCCTCCAGAGGCCGGTAGCTCTCTGACATCTGCTCTTGAGTTCCTGGGTGTGAATGAAGAATCTGGCTTGGTCGTGGGTTTGGAGGACGCCCGCTGAACCTTAAGTTCTCCTGAGCTGTGTGGGGAATTGCTGCTGTGAGGGGATAAAATAAGTGGGGAGAAAATAGGGGAGAAAATATTTGGACACTCCACGTTTATATAAATAAATAAAAACTCGATTTCAGCGGATGATAAAAACAAGGCTTTACACTGATTAACACCAGCTACTCAGTTAATGCAGGTGGAGTAAATCATGTCTTTAGAAGGTAGAAGGACCAATTACCAAGTGGAGCCATACTTGGCATCCTTGTCCTTGTCTAAATGGTGGCAGGAGTGGGTCATGTGGCTCTCCATTGCAGTCCCATTTTTCAATGCAATCCGTTTCAATATAGAGTAATGTTGCTGTATAACATTTAGTGCGCTGTTTTCCTCGACACTGGGGTCAAAGCAGGTCATGGCATAGGTCCGTAGCTAACGGATTTGTGGCCCATGCAATATATATGGTATTGGGGGCACATATTATTGATAGATTCATTGAGATGCAACAAGGTGTTTCCATTCCTCTACCCCCATTTGTAGGACACTCATAATAAAAAGGGAGCCATGGGATCTTCACTGTCCCACAGGATCTGAACCATATATTATCTGTTAAATGTTAAGAGCCAGTTAGTACAGACAGTGCTGGGCATTTTGTTGTTGCCAGAGGAGAATGCTGATATCTGGGTCAGTTAAATAAAATCCAGCAAGGTCTTAAAATCCTGTTAAGTGCTTTCAAAATGAAAGCCTGCACTTGACTGTGAGAAAGACAAAAATAAGGAGCAGAACAAGGATGGTCAAAGCAGGCAGCTAAATTCATTCTTTTTAATAAAGATTCTAGAATTTCGAGAAATTCCAAAGAACTCACAGTAAGAGAACAAACTGGATTGACAACCTGTAGGCCCCTTGAAATAGGTTCCTGATGTCTAGGGAAGTTATTCCATGTCATTTTAGTTTGCATTAGCAGCTGCGTCACCGCGCAATCTCATACAGGTGACAACCTGCAGAATATTTCCACACACTCCCATCAGAGGTGGTTGTCACGGGAACTGCAAACATGGCAATGAGTCAATGAGTGTGGGTGTTTAAAGCACAGCATGAATAGTCCAGTAAAGCTGTTGCAATCATATACAGTAGTGGGAGTTTACTGTGTGTGTAACGGGAGTGGGAGGAGAACGCTTGCTAAAGCTTCAGTTCTGACACTGATAAAAGCATTAGCTAAATCACCAAACTGGTGTCTGTTCTCCATAGGTTACAGAAAGGCAATTTTATCTGTAAGAACACAAGCTTGCTCATGGCCACCCCTCATGCTGCTACTACAGTAGTGTGGGGGTTTTAATGACATAATGCAAGTAATGACATATACTTGTACAAAGTGAACACATCTACAGATCACTCTTTCCACATGGTGCCCCTGGAAAATCTTCTGATTAGATATTTAGGTTTAGGAATTGTTTAAGGCCAATAAAATAGGAATGTTTCACTTTGATCAGCCCTGATTTTAATCAATAAACCCTAGCCAAACTGGATCATTCATAGGTTTGCATCAATAGCAAAAAACAATTTAAATCTTAAAGGTTACTCTTGGAGATACTCCTAGAGTTGTGGGTGTTCCCAGAGCCATTGTAGAAGGATGAATGGATAACCTGCTGTTTTTTTTATAATATTTATACGGTGTAGACAAGATATTCTGGCTTCTTAATTGGACATCTAACCCACTCATTTTGAAGTGTGATATTCTACTTAATGTGTCCATCTGTGGTGTAAGAACGTAGGAATCCTGCATGTTGCTTAGCAACTAGGTTGGCAACTAGTGGCAATATGGCGGACAATAGGCCTCTTTCAGAGACGTACAAGTGCTGGGAAACCAGTTTTGTTTCAGAGAAGAAATGCACAAGCTTTAGAGCTTTATATTCAAGTAATGTTTGATCTATAGCTGCTTCAGTAGGGGAAAATAATGATATTAGCTAAACATTTCCATAGCCAATGTACTGGAGATAAAAACAATTGTTTTAGTACAGACCTTTTGAAGTGACTTGCACTTCAGTTAAGTATGAGAGCAGAAGTTCAGTAAATATAGCCCTAGATTTGAAGAGCACTATAATGCAGCAATATATCAGTGATATAGCACTACTAATGCAGATTACTGTGTTAACCAACCTGCGGTCACGTTGGGAGTCTGTGTTAACAACTTGGAAAACACTGCCAAAGGCTAAATGGCAACCAATGGAGAGGTTAAAGGAGTCTGCATGCCAGATGCTGGTACATGTTGCAATTCAGCTGGCATGAGCTGCCAATGATCTCTGTACATACTGTGCAGCAGCCGCCTGGGATGAACCTCAGAACAAAAAGAAGGTGTTTACAGTTATCCCTGCACACTGAAGTTCAGGGGCAGGATACAACTTTCCTATAATTGTGAATGAAATTGACTATCATACCGCTGGACACAGCAATTGCTGAAAGATGTAGGGAGATGTTATCTGAAAGAACATGATACAGATAATAGCATTATGGCAGTACCGTAAAAATACGGGAGTGACAAAATACTGGACTGCAATTTACACTTTAAGTGTTGGCTTCCTAACATTCAGTGCTGCCTTCATTAGGGCAGTATAACAATTTATAAACCAATGGTCTCAACCAATCAGGTTCAGAGTAGAGCAGTTACTTGCCTATTATAGAATATGTAGGAAAATATGAATGTGACTATGTACACCACTGGACTGCATAAAGGGAGTGTCTTTTCTACTGTGAACTGTGAATGGTATGAAAGGGTTAATGTACTCTGTACATGTATGACTTTGCACTTTGTGAAAACAGACGTTAAAGTGTTTTTCACAAGTAGAACTAGAACATTCTGTTATGGGTACTTTTCTGCTTGGCATACGTTTACAAATAACTCGTTTCTGCGACAGAAGGAATGGTTTCGAGGAGGTGAAACTTGGTTATCAGTGCTAGGCAAATGCTTAGCAACTGACAATGACAATGCCACTCTGCTAATCAGTTTGGACGTGCGTTAGGGTTTTAGCTTGAAGTTAGTTGTTGAGTTAGTATTTAAAGTAGAGGCAACTGGACATCGCCGCACTACTTGGAGAATTCCGATCCAAAGGATGAAACTTCCAGCCCTCCCTTGAGAAAGAGTGTCCAGTGTACAGGTAGATTATGTTCATGTATTATGTGTTGCTTGTAATTATTTAAATCAGATTACCAGGGATGTATTCTACTTATTATGTTTCAGCCTTATAAACCACAGTAAATCTGTCTGGAAATTTTGATCTGTCATTCTTTAACGCACTTGTGATGTACCGTGCTTGTCTGCCACATCATGTGAGTTTCTAGATTTCAGTGTTGTTACCAGCATTTATTTTAAAGACCTCACTGACACGTGGACACATTTTTTTGGCTTTTTTGGTCATTGAGCCACACTGCATTCCATATTCCATTTTCACCGTGAGTATTGAATGCTACACTTTCTTTCACTCCGCAGGTAACCACAGAGAAAATGGAAGACATTGTAATAGCTGGGATATCAGGGAGACTCCCTGAGTCAGACAACCTTGAGGAATTCTGGGAAAACCTCATCAATGGAGTTGACATGGTAACAGAAGATGACAGGAGGTGGAAACCAGGTAAAGTGGGAGTGGTTTATCTACTGTCATGAATATGAAATCAGCAGCAGATTTTGCAAATTAACTACTCTTGCGCGATTGCAACTTGAGATAATTAAATAAGCATTTATTTCAGTAAAATCTTAATGGATGAGCCTCACGGTTCTTTAAATCTAAAGAGCTAGTAAAAGCACATTAAAAACTGTAATGAACTATTCGACCTAGACTTATTACTCATGGCATACTTGCTCTCAGTGCATGGCACTGGTGGGATGGAGGCAAAATGGGCTTAGATATTTTCTGTGCCCAGTTCATGATACCATTCATTGTTGGCTGTCTTAATAGTAGAAATGCGTTTGAAACTCTGGTCAATGAAGTTCTCTGCTTCTCTCCCAGGACTCTATGGTCTGCCGCGTCGGAACGGGAAGCTGAAGGAGATAAGTAAATTTGATGCCTCGTTTTTTGGAGTCCATCCCAAACAGGCCCACACCATGGACCCTCAGCTCAGACTAATGATGGAGATCTCCTACGAAGCCATTGTGGATGGAGGTACGTTCCCCTAGATGAGAACTTCGGTGAACTTCAGTGAAAGAATAGTACTGTATGCTAAATCCAGCACCGTTACTATGTTCAAAAGAAATCTGGTCTGTCTGAATTCCATGCCCTGCATCTTCAGAAAGACTTCTAGTTGAAATGTTTGTCATAGAATTTTAAACGTTTAGTATGGCAAAATATACCACTATGTTTTATGGATGACACCACATCAAGAATGAGATAAAATTACAGAAATAGTGTCAGTCACAGGATTTACCAAAAGAGAGACCAATGATATGAGACGTTTTGTTTTCTAAACCCTTTATAGCTTGTATAGCAACAACACTCTGAGGTGTCACAAAATATATTTGATAGTCTGGATGTTGTTGTTGTCTGTGCTATAATTGAGGATATAAGATATTTGAAAGGTGTAGATTTCAGTTCACTGACAGTAACTCCTCTCCCTCGCAGGTATAAACCCGGTTGCCATGCGCGGCTCCAACACTGGTGTCTACATTGGCGTCAGCGGGTCGGAAGCAGCTGAGGCCTTCAGTCGGGACCCGGAGGAGCTGCTGGGGTACAGCATGACCGGGTGCCAGCGCGCCATGTTTGCCAACAGGCTCTCCTACTTCTTCGACTTCAATGGTAGGGCTGAAACCACTTCTTAACAACCTCTGTATTGGTCAGCCAAGTTTGTGTGGATAAAGTGAGCTGGATATCATGGGGTATCCCAGTACTGTCCTAGACCTGTGCCTGTGTCAGACCTGTGATTGCTCATTGACAATACCTACTGCAATTTCCAAATCTCCCACAGTGCAGTCCCCCAAAGACAAATGGTTTTCCTTTAGCCGTTTATTATTAGAAAGAAAACCCATACAGCATACCTAATTAACATACTTGCTGGTGGCTGCAGAATGCAGTAGATCAAACTGTAATAAATTACCAGTCAACTGCAATGCGATTTTACCCATTGATATGTCATGTTAAGATAAGTAACAATGTATCCAACAGTATGAAAGCCACAGTGATATGCCACAGCTGTGTCTGTGTCTGTGTCAGTGTATACATTTGTAAAGAAGGAGCTTTTGTTTTTTGGCAGTATAACAGGTTGAATGCTCATTTTCTTGTCTCTGTCTTTTCCTCCCAGGCCCGAGCACCGCCATTGACACAGCCTGCTCCTCCAGTCTGCTCGCCCTGGAGAACGCCTTCCAGGCCATTCGCCACGGCCAGTGTGACTCCGCCCTGGTGGGAGGGGTCAACCTGCTACTCAAACCCAACACCTCCGTGCAGTTCATGAAGCTGGGCATGCTCAGTCCAGGAGGCTCCTGCAAGTCCTTCGATGCTTCAGGTACTGCAGGCTGTAAATCACCAATCAAAAGCAGCTGCTGGTTAGAATGTGGGAAACACCCTCGGTTCAGATGGCAGCACAACGACAGCCTTCATGTTTTAGTCCTGAAATGTTTTTAAACAATCACTATCTGAATTAGATGTGAACGCCACCTATTGTGGATGGTAAGAGGAAATAAAATATCAGAAGGAAATCAAGTAAGGTGGATTTTCATTAAATTGCAAGAATCCCTATCAGAAATAAACTATACTATGAGCTTGTGTAGTTCACATTTCAGTGTTTTGGGGTACAGAACAAGAATTGCTACCTGTTGTTTAAAGGGACAGTCATGCTGGCAGTTTAACAAGACATTGTTTGTTGCAGTAGACACAGTAGAGAGGAGAATTGATAACGTGCACCAGATAAGGCATAGCAGTCCTATGCATATACCCATGTGCTTTCTCAATACCAGGCGAACACACTAAGCTATTCATGTCTATCCCTGATACACGGTCACACTTCAATATGGTTGGTCCTGAGTTTGCTACTGCCCCATCCCCGGCTCTGAGAGACTGGCTTATTGTTCACACACTGGTATCTCTCTGTCCTCCTTTGTTTTAGGTGACGGATACTGTCGCTCTGAAGCTGCAGTGGCCGTCCTGCTGACCAAGAGATCGATGGCCAGGCGGGTCTACGCCACAGTCCTCAATGCCGGCAACAACACAGATGGGTACAAAGAGCAAGGTGAAGCAGGCTTGTGTTCTTATTCCTCTGTGCTTTCAACTAACAGAGCCCTGGCCAAAGATACTGGTTACAGCTGCCTTTGGGATAGGTCACAGCTGGATTTTCTTAGTGTTTTACATCCCCCTGTATTGCATCAACCACCTATCTATCAGGGGCGTCACTGCACAAAAAGCTTGGGGGGGGGGTGGTGGGGGCAAAGAATGCATTTAGGGGCTCCTCTCCATAATAATAAAACTCTGCAACAAACTTAAAAAAAAAATAATAATCTGTGGCATTGCATGAATAAACCTAGGGAAGCAGCGGATATCGTCTAGGCTTAATTTTTGCAAAGATATCAACCAGGACATCAAAATCAAGTTTTTTTTTACCAGTGATTTTTCAGTTGCCATTAAAAGCAGATCACTCAGACGAGGATTGGTCATGGAAGTTCATAAATAGGTTTTAACCAAACTTAAAACAGAAAACAGACGCTCATTGTTGCAATGGTTACTGGAAGAGTGATGACTACCTCGATGATTTTTAGTAATATATAAGTATAAGCAGGGTTTAAATTCTCATGGAATATTTCCTGGAGCCCGACCGCCACAAATCCCCCCCCCCCCAAAAAACAAACAGGATCATTTAAAGCAGTTGCATTTATTTTATTTTTTATTTTGTTCACAGGTTTTAAAAGCTTTTTGTACACGTTTTGTTTTTCTGTTTCAGTCGCCAACTAGGAAATTACATACAAGTACACTTCAGTAAAACTCCAATTTCAAAAAAGTAAAACTCCAAAAGACAGATGCATGAATCAACCACATGTGCAACTCTGGACTTCCACAGAGGTCTCCGATTCCCAACACATTAAGTAAATTGCATTGCTATAAAAAGACAGGAGTTACATTCCTAGTTCAAGTTGTAATAATGGTTCAAACTAGTGAAGCGCGTACATTCTCAGGCAACCAAACCGATGTCTTGTTCCAGGGTTGCCGATAGTAGTGACTTATTCAAATAAGGGAACAAAGCAAATACATTGTGTCAAGTTTACACAGCAGTTAACTCGTTTACAGTTGCACATGATACACGCACACACAGCACTAGCAACAACCAGGGAAAGGAAGGACAGACGCACACATACAGATACAGAACTGGCGCTCCTGTTATGCTGCTCTCCATATATTATTTTCACTTGTAATAATTGCCATGAAAATAAGTCCCTGTGAAAATAAACGTTCATAATTATTTATGGTAAAATTGTATTTCATATTTCGGTTGTAGTAGTGCCAGAGGGTGTTAAAAAGCGGTGTTGAAATAATAGTAAAAATGACTTTAATTTTTAATTAATTAGGTTTAGAGGTTGAGATTAGGTTTAGGGGTAGATATTAGGTTAGTTGTAGACATTAGTTTTAGGTGTAGGGGGTAGATTTAGGGGTTAGTAGGCTAGTAGGTACCTACTGGCCCATTCATATGGGCTGATTTTTGCTTGATAACGTCCCATTTAATCGACTGATCTCAATCAGATCGTCTGTCTGGACAGCTCAGGCTGAATTTAAGCCCTGAGTATAATTATAGCAAGTATCCTTTTAGAGTTGTACCAGCTCAAAAAGGCAATACAATCTACCGGTGGCGCGAGTTTAGCTTTTTGTTCCCCTCTTCGACTCAGTAACTTCTTAATTAGTTAACATGGCACTGGCTATTATCAGGGCGGTGTCAGGTTTTTGTGGGCCCCGGACAATGGAACTCCAGTGCCCCCCCCCCCCCCTTCACCCCCATGAGTTGTCTGATTTAAAAAAAAAAAAAAAAAAGTACTAAATCTGTACAGTAGGCCTATATACAAATCAAATGAATACCTGTAGCGCACTTTTGCTTTAGCCTACTGGTAACACACAATAAACCATGCTGCTGCATTTTACACATTACTGTACAGTGTGAAAATAGTAAAAATACATATATATGTTTAATTAAAACTACCAGTATATTATTTTAGCGCATTTTCTTAGTACACAGTTAACAGAAAACAGAACACACACTTTACAGAATAATATTTTATTTTATTAACAGTTTTATTTCTGTATGTATGTGTGGGCCCCCCTGTGGCGTCGGTGCCCCAGGTGCTTGCCCAGGTTGCCCTGGTGCTGACGCTGACCCTGGCTATTATTTTGCTATTTGCTTAGTTGCTGTGACTAATAGATGATGTAAGCTAATGTTACTGACAAGTTCCCAGAACACATCTTAAACACTTGAACATAATTATTAGTCAAACATACCTTTCTCTTTTGCTTTTTGTAACACAACAGCTAATTTACAACAAATGCAAATTATCGCGATAACTTGAGAGAGGCTGTTGCTATGATGTTTTTTTAGGCTGAACAATTTTAAAACATAGTACTTAGAATCATTGCAGCTTTTGGCAAGAAAAAAGACAATGTTCATTCAACAGCGTTACATTGTCATGCTAGTCGCTGCACTTTCGATGTCCCGAAGCATGAACACTTTCCTTTAAGTCTTTTAACTTCTCACAGAAACTGCCATTTGGGGGCCCCCCTGGCGAGCTTGGCAGGGGCGGCTACCCCTGTCGGCCCCCTCCCAAATGACGCCCCTGCTATCCATGGTTAATCTGGGATTACTCCTTGATTCCCTGGTTGTGGAAAAAGGCTCTAAGAAAATTGAGCTGTAATTTTTGAGAGTATAATTGCATTTCTATCTAACTTGGCTGGATCCACTGGTAATGTCATTGTTGGTATTACAGATATTACAGATACATGTCTGGGATTGAATCACTTCTAAGAGGGACAGCCCATTGATACAAACCTGCCTGGTACTTCATAACAGATGTAAAAGTGAACTAGTCTCAGACCTTCAATGACCAGTAACATTACTAAGAGGACAGTGAGAGCTGTGTGCAGGGACCTTTACCCCAGTTCCCCTTGTAATGCTTGGCCCGCCAGTATACGGTCTGTGTTTATCAACAGCCTGGAGTTGGAAGTTCACCATAAAATAATTTGTGCTGACAGGTTGTGCCTGTGTCAGCCGGTGCTAGATTAAGTAGCTGTATATGGATCACACCCCTGGCAGCATAGTGCTATGCAGCTGAGCTTGCAATTCCCTACAGTGTTACCAGTTTATCCGCAACAGATTCCCTGCTTAAAAATACACTCCCCCTGCCTTGTGATTTGTTTGCGGATGTTTGCCATTCATGAACTGTCAGCAATGAAACTTTAGCAGTCCCAAGCTCTTTTGTACTCAGTAAGCCCTGGCCACTCGTTGCCATCGCAATTGTGTGATACAGCCAAGAATTAGAACACAATCTAACAAAAGGGTGGAACACGTCCACGTCTGGTCAAAATATTAGAAACACCAGCCATAGCTGGTTAGGCACAATCTGCAGCCAGGATGGCAAATTGGTAGTTTGTGTAGCCCTAGATATGGAAGAAACTAAATGCATTTTGAGACAGCACGCTCTGCAGTCAAGGCAACATTTTTCTAAACGTTTGTAGTAATCACAGGTGTGATTCATAACCTTTTTTTTTTTTTTGTATCCCAGAAACCAGCATGCTGGTGACACACAATTCTCCTCACTCGCCTCCCCGTGGTTAATATTGTAATGTAGCCTCATGAGAAAACCTTTTGTTATAAAACTGATCCTGGCATTATACATGTCTTAGGGGGCTTAGCTCCTGAAACTATTAAATCTGGCTTTATTGATATCTGTTGTGTCTGTTTTGTCTCACATCTCCAGAGTAGTATGCTGAGGTCTCATTAGCCAGGATAACAGTGGGCCCTTGCTTCAGTCTGGTTCTTTAAGCTAATGTAATGACAGGGCATGTGTTTTAATCAGTAGTCATATATCATATGGAGTACTGTTCTGCAGTGCCCAGGTTAAACATTTACCTGCAGGTAGAATCGGGACACAGCCAAGTAAAATATGAACGGAATAGATTTCTCTACACAAAACGAGAGGGCTACTGAAATTCAGAATGTGATCATTTGAAAATTCATGTTGCACTTTCTCAAGTAGTGAAGTGTAAAACTGGTCAACTGATAAGGTCTTAACTTTGCATGGTCATTTGTTACAAAACATCTCTGTAAATCACTCCACAGGGGAACAATTCTGTTTATGGGACTTGTAGGATATGCAGTTGTATTGACAAGACAGAATACTTGTGAGATTGGTAAACCGTAATGGTGGAGAAAAGTTATTTTGTCATAGTGCACTGAACTTTGTAGGCCTAATCTTACAAAATACAGAGCGGGAGCATTTAGTATTTAAACACAGTTACAGGTGCTTGTGGTTTCTCATTCTATGCAGCTTTGGGGTAAAAAAACATGTCCCTGTTCCTCTGTTCAGGGTTGTGGAATAGGCAGTTTTGTTCCTCTGTTCAGCTGTGTTTGGTTGTTGTTCCAGTAGACCAGGGAGGTATTGTAGGTGTGTTCCCCGCTGACCAGCCTCTCTCTGCCTGCCTTACACAGGCGTGACGTTCCCCTCAGGAGAGATGCAGCAGCGCTTGGTTCGGTCTCTGTACCAGGAGGCGCGCATCGCCCCGGAGGAGGTGGAGTACATCGAGGCACACGGCACAGGAACCAAGGTGAGCGCTGCTCTGTATTGTGGAGCACAAGCAGAGGGACTAGTCATACTGGCTACAATCAGGCAGGGTGCTTGATATCCTCATCAGCTCTGCTCAGGGAACGATGTTATGCTACCTGACATCTATTTCCCCCTCCCTATAACGTACATAGACACACAGGGATTTAAACAAATCTATGTATCTATTTTTTTTTTCCTAGGTCGGCGACCCTCAGGAAGTGAACGGGATTGTGGGTGTTTTCTGCCAGACGGAACGCGAGCCTCTCCTGATCGGCTCCACCAAGTCCAACATGGGCCACCCAGAGCCTGCCTCTGGACTGGCAGCTTTGGCCAAGGTGAGGCTTTTCTTCTTTACTTCTGCCAGGGCCCTTCTGTACCCGTTTAGGTTACAATGGCAAAAACAGTTACACACTGCATTTTGTTTTATCACTGAACCTTTTGTATTTCCTTTGCTAAATACTCCATTCTTGTTCTTCACTCTGAGTTGTAAAATAGGAATGAAAATGCATTAGAGAAGGTATATATTGTATTGTATTGTAAGTGCTTCAAAATAGGATCTTATATGTCCCCCTGTACAGAGTATTGTCCATTCTAATGGTTTCGCGGTGCTTTCATTATTTTGGAAGTGTGGTTGCAGTTAACACTGTTTTATTTATTCTGGGGTGTCAGGTGGTGCTGTCTCTTGAACATGGGTTGTGGGCCCCCAACATCCACTACAACACCCCCAACACTGACATCCCGGCTCTGACAGACGGCAGGCTGAGAGTGGTCTCGGAGCCAATCCCCGTGCGAGGGGGCATTGTGGGCATCAACTCCTTCGGGTTCGGGGGGTCCAACGTGCATGTGATCCTGCGCCCCCCCAGCACCCACCCCCTCCGCCCCTCGCAGAGCCTCGCGCTGCCCCGATTGCTCCAGGTCTGCGGCAGAACGGAGGAGGCAGTGAGCACGCTTATCCAGCAGGGCAGGAACCACGCCGACGACGCCACCTTTCTGAGCATGCTCAATGAGGTGTCGGCAGTGCCCACTGCCGCCATGCCCTACAGAGGGTACGCTCTGATTGGCAGCGACTCAGACATCACAGAGATCCAGCAAAGCCAGGCCACTCCCAGACCTCTCTGGTACATCTGCTCAGGTGAGAAGGGATGGGGGAGAAGACGCTGGTCTTGTGCTTGAAAACATTAGATGGCAAGGCATTTCACTAAGACACTATGAAAGAAACCATAGAGCCCTATAGTGTATTGTATTATATTGCACTGTATAATGTAGTGATGTGGTGGGCCCTATCTCTCTGTAGGTATGGGCACGCAGTGGGCAGGGATGGGACGCAGCCTGATGCAGCTGACTGAGTTCCGTGAGTCGATCCTGCGCTCGGACCAGGCTCTGAGGGACACGGGGCTGCAGGTCTCCCAGCTCCTCATGGAAGCCGATGACAGCACCTTCGAGGATACTGTCCATGCCTTCGTGGGCCTGGCTGCCATTCAGGTAAAAGCGAGGTGGGGACTCCAGCACAGTGGCAGGGATAGGGCCTTTCTGCATAGTTCAGATTTGAGTACTGAGTAATTTGTTTTAAACATGTTCTATAGATCGCTCAAATTGACATGCTGAGCAAGCTGGGTCTTCAGCCGGACGGCATTGTGGGACACTCGGTGGGGGAGCTGGCGTGCGGATACGCGGACGGGTCTCTGAGCCACAGCGAGGCTGTCCTTGCAGCATACTGGAGAGGCCGCAGCATCAAGGAGGCAAAACTGCCCCCCGGGGGCATGGCCGCAGTGGGTAAGGAACTGACACAAACTCACAACACCATTACTGCAGGACACCCTGGAAATCCATTGGAAAGCTTGGTAATGTGTCGTGAAGGAATGGTAAAGAGCATACTTTATTAAAAGCATCTTAAATAGATAGAAAACAAAAAATATACTTTGTAAAATCCTCATTTCTTTTGCTGTTTCTTCATATTATATAGTATATGATTGTCTGGTTGGGTGGCGCAGTCAGGTGTGAGTTGTGAATGGTATAGTGAAAGTAAAAACCCGGGGGCCAAAAACAACTAATAATTCAAGATAAAGTCCCTCATAAATTACATATACGTTAAATAAAGAAAAAAAAATACTTACCTTTGTATTCCTGCTTAAAGGTTGAATAGTGTTGGAAGCAGTGAAAAAGTAAACAGTGGCTTTATAACCAAGTCATTTCTGGACTTGAACTTAAAAGAACAATTACATAGAGTTCTGTTAGCGTAAAAGCATCAGCCGGATATCCCTAACATGGTGCTGTGTTGTCGTGCAGGCCTGACATGGGAGGAGTGTAAGGCGCAGTGTCCGCAGGGTGTGGTCCCGGCCTGTCACAATGCAGAGGACACTGTCACCATCTCAGGACCACAGGTAACAATCAGCCTGAACTCACAATACATACAGGCCAGTACTGAGGTCAGGCCAATCTCAGAGTGCTAAGTGGATTAACGATTTCGTTACAACACATTTTTCAAAACGAATTCATCTTTTTCAGGCTTAGAGTGCACACATACGCAATATGCTTGTAAAGCCCTGCACGTATAACCAGTGTAAGCCACAGTACTCCCTGGTAATCCTCGGTGTGCTGTTTGCTCATGTGTCCCTCAGGAGTCGGTGAGCCAGTTCGTTGCTAAGCTGAAGGAAGAGGGCGTCTTTGCCAAGGAGGTGCGCAGTGCCGGGGTAGCTTTCCACTCATACTACATGGCCTCCATCGCCCCCTCCCTGCTCGATGCACTCAAGAAGGTAAGGGAAAGCAACAGCTGGATCACACAGGAACGGGTTCACTTTATTCAGAATAAGAATACTGCTCCCTATTGGTTTTCAGCAATCTTAAAAAACAGGTACCTGCAGTCTGTAGCTATGATGTTATAAAACAGTAAAATAGCTTTACTTTTGTTTCTTTTTTTTAACCCTTTCATGCATGGCGACCTCATATGGGGATGGACAAAAAAAACTGTCTTCTAGTCTTTATATTGGGACATGTAGAAAATGCAAATGCATGATACAAGGATAAAGCAGTGGACAAAAACATGTTAAATGAAAACGTGAATGAGAGTTTATTTTCCTCTCACTCGGATTGCCTATGAAATCTGCTCTGAGCGGCTCAGGAGGAGTGGAACTGAGCATGGCGTTAGATAGGTTCTTTCACTGAGCTGCTCTGACGCAGCCAGTGTTAATGATTTCACCCCCACCTCCAGGTGATAAAGAACCCGAAGGAGCGCTCCCCTCGCTGGATCAGCACCTCCATCCCACAGTCAAACTGGGACAGCCCCCTGGCGCGGCTCTCCTCTGCTGAGTACCACGTCAACAACCTGGTGAGCCCTGTGCTGTTCCAGGAGGGCCTGAACCTGGTGCCAGACAACGCCGTCGTCGTGGAGATCGCCCCACATGCTCTACTGCAGGTAACCAAAGTAGTTCTAGTTCTAGTTTTCTAGTACTGTAAACGCAATCTATGAAGTTATTGTATTCTCCTGTCTATTTTCCTGGTTTAACTGTTTGTCTTTCTTCCCAGGCAATCCTAAAACGCAGTTTGAAGACCACTTGCTCCATCCTTCCTCTGATGAAGAGAGGGCACGCCAACAACCTGGAGTTCTTCCTGTCTCACATCGGCAAGGTCTACATGAGCGGGTGGGTGGCTGGGGGCGGGACTTCCTGTTATATCTTGTGACATTGCGGTCTGCACTTGGTTTTGCTGGGTCAAGATTTACCAAAACGCTTTGACTCAGACTTACCGAACTAAAACCCTGTTTTGATTTTGGTAACTATAACAAAGGATTTGTGAATATGACGCTAATTCACTCAGTGTAACTGTAAACCTTCACTTCTGTTTTTTCATAAACCAGCTGGGTAGCAATGCAGAAAAAAGCCAGTGGATGGCATGATCCAGATACAACAAAGTGCTTCAATTTATAGCTGGCTAATTAGCACATTTATTTTTGATTAGCTTATATTCACCAATTTCACTACTTTTTGGGGGGTGCTGTTCTTTTGATATTTCTAATACACTTGAGAGGCCCAAGAGACTGATAATGTGTTTTTTTTTTGGTATCTCAGGATCGACGTGGACTGTAACAAGCTGTACCCCCCTGTGGAGTACCCCGCCCCTATCGGTACCCCCCTAATCTCCCCCCACATTGTCTGGGATCACAGCCAGACCTGGGATGTCCCGAGCATCGAACATTTCCCAGCAGGCTCTGGGGGGTCCAGCTCTGCGACTGTCTATAACATTGGTGAGTATTTGGGAGACTGTACAGAATTCAGTGATGCTTCCACCCAGCTGTTAGAAAGTCTATAGCGATACTACAGTACTATATTTTGATGTATTTAATATTTAATTTTGTTTCTTGATTGGTAGATATGAACCCGGAATCTCCAGACTCGTACATGATTGGCCACTGTATTGATGGGCGTGTCCTGTACCCAGCCACGGGCTACCTGGTCCTGGCCTGGAGAACTCTGATGCGGACCCTCGGAGCTGTCATGGAGCAGACCCCTGTGATGTTTGAAGATGTGACCATCCACCGGGCCACCATACTCCCCAAGACAGGTGAGGGATTCGGGACAGGGCCAGGGATCGATGTTCCCAAAACAATCAAATTTGCATTGCAATTGCTACATGCAGATGTAATGGGCAGTGTTGTGTGATACACTGCCTCTACGGATTCTGTCCCCTATCGGTGAGATGAGATCAGGTTAAAAGCTCTAAAACCTTGAATGTGGATGAGCCCGGCTCTTTTGCATTGTGGTTAAGATGCTCGATTGCAGTGAGCATGGTTCACGCCAAGCCTCAGCCCTTTTACACATAAAACACCTTTCACTCATCAAAGCGCTTCCGTTAGAATTAATATGATGACTTTGTATGATGTGTAATAAGATAATTTTGCACTGATAATTGTTCAGCTTCTTATAAATTGTCTGGCTGCTCAGTGTGTTTCTCCTCTGTTCCGCAGGCTCAGTGCAGCTGGAAGTACGCCTCATGCCAGCTTCAAACAAATTCGAGGTGTCTGAGAACGGCAATCTGGCTGTCAGTGGTATGTACCGGGATTCTTTTCCTTGTCATTGCTTTGGGTTTGAGACTAGTTCTGTTGATCTCAAAAACTGCAGTATGCCACACTTACATTTCTGTGTCATGGAAGAAGGTTTTCTACATATACTGTGAAAGGTAGAGCAAGATTACCGTTTCACCGTACCAACACAAAAACCATTCCCAGTGCATGGGTTTAACAATATAGCAAGTTCTCAGGAATATTCTGCTTGTTTTATATTTTATTCCCGTTGTGGATTGTGAACACTTACAGCCCTATCACACGCTGAGCCTTCCCTACCACAGACTGACCTGCTTCATTTGTTTCCAGGAAAGGTGAGCCTTCTGGAGGAGGCCGCCCTGAACAACTTCCGAAACCAGATGGACGTCCCCCCTGAGGGCACAGATTGCAACCCCAAACTGCGCCTGACTTCCAGCGAGATCTACAAGGAGCTGCGCCTTCGAGGCTACGACTACGGCAAGACCTTCCAGGGCATCCTGGAGTCCAACAACACAGGTGAGACCTCACTATCTGCACTGGGGGGCTGTAGGTGTATGGATGTAATGCAGGTGAGACCCCACTAGCTGCACTGGGGGGCTGTAGGTGTATGGATGTAACGCAGGTGAGACCCCACTAGCTGCACTGGGGAGCTGTAGGTGTATGGATGTAATGCAGGTGAAACCCCACTAGCTGCACTGGGGGGCTGTAGGTGTATGGATGTAATGCCGGTGAGACCCCGCTAGCTGCACTGGGGAGCTGTAGGTGTATGGATGTAACGCAGGTGAGACCCTGCTAGCTGCACTGGGGAGCTGTAGGTGTATGGATGTAATGCAGGTGAGACCCTGCTAGCTGCACTGGGGAGCTGTAGGTGTATGGATGTAATGCAGGTGAGCCCCCACTAGCTGCACTGGGGAGCTGTAGGTGTATGGATGTAATGCAGGTGAGCCCCCACTAGCTGCACTGGGGAGCTGTAGGTGTATGGATGTAATGCAGGTGAGACCCTGCTAGCTGCACTGGGGAGCTGTAGGTGTATGGATGTAATGCAGGTGAGACCCTGCTAGCTGCACTGGGGAGCTGTAGGTGTATGGATGTAATGCAGGTGAGACCCTGCTAGCTGCACTGGGGAGCTGTAGGTGTATGGATGTAATGCAGGTGAGACCCTGCTAGCTGCACTGGGGCGCTGTAGGTGTATGGATGTAATGCAGGTGAGACCCCACTAGCTGCACTGGGGGGCTGTAGGTGTATGGATGTAATGCAGGTGAGACCCTGCTAGCTGCACTGGGGAGCTGTAGGTGTATGGATGTAATGCAGGTGAGACCCCACTAGCTGCACTGGGGAGCTGAAGGCTTGTATGCATGTAATGCAGGTTATACAACAAATGTGCCTAAATATTTGAGTGCTTACTTGAAAAGCAGTTAATGCTAAATTGTAGAATATTTCATTGTTTATGTCCACCTTTTAAGACTATTTTATGAATTATCAAACCAACTAAAACCATAAATAAATGTAAAAATAACAACAGACATGTGAAATGCCCCCTTCTTTTACTAGACATAGTGATCTTTAGCAGAAATATTTCCCATCTTTAATGCAGCTGGTGTCTTTTTCGTGGAAACTGTGCAGCTGTATGCAGTGTGTTCAATCATTTACCGGAAGCAAACTAAACCGGCTGCCAGGTTCCTAAATGCAGTGTAACAGGGAGTGCATCAATAAGGCAAACATTTGCCATATTTATTTTTAAGCTATAAAAAATAGGTATTTAAATGTAAATTTGTATGTTTAAATTGTGAAATCCGTGATAACCGAAAAAAAAAAAAATTACAGCCTTAATTATAATGACAGAACGATCACAAATTCATTTAGAGAGATAAGGAGCGTTACAGAGATAACAGAAAGAAAAAGTGAATGCAATCCCTGGGTTATCTGATAATGAGCTGACTGACACTAAGTGAATGTGAGGTATGGGTTGTGCGATACTGGCAGCCCTTTCATATGCTGTTTAAAGAGCAGCACCCTGTAGTGAGAGAGAAGATCTGGAACTCAGTGTACATTATAGAACAAAGTCACCTCCTAGTGGACCAACAGAGCATAGCCTCAGTCATTGAATAGACAATCATTGCTGATTCAGAAATGGCCATACTATCAAGAACCAAGCAGCAATAATAACATATCATTGACCTGTAAAGCATCTTGCATCTAGTCCTCCCTCACCCCTGTCTCTCCTTTTCCAGGTGACCGTGGGAAGCTGCTGTGGAGTGGGAACTGGGTGACCTTCCTGGACACCATGCTGCAGATGATCGTGGTGGGGCTGTCTGGACGCAGCCTGCGTCTGCCCACACGAATCCGCTCCGTCTCCGTGGACCCCAGGCTGCACGAGGAGAGGGTGCGAGACCACACTGAGGACAAGAAAGGTACAGAGCCAGGCAGGGGGGTCTATACAGCACAGCTACGGAGGGGAGAAAGATTCGGATTGGCACCAACCTTGCTTTACAAATCATGTGCCACAGGATGGTCATTGAACCATGGCTACCAGTGTTAGAGAGTCAATAGCACAAACACTTTTGTGTTTATTTTGCCTTTGTGTGTTTATTTCTCTCAGATTGGTGGCATTTGAAAAAGTAAGTGACAGGAAAACATGACAAAACTACACTATCCGTTTTCCTGGGTGAATTTGTGCATCTAGTGATTTGTATCCTTTGTGTTCACAGTGGTGGATGTTGTCGTCAACCGTTGCCTCGACAACATTGTGGCGGGCGGAGTTCAGATCTGCGGCCTCCATGCGACTGTGGCACCTCGTCGCCAACAGCAACAGACCCCGCCCACGCTTGAGGAGTTCTGCTTCGTGCCGTACGTGGAGACAGAGTGCCTGAGGGGCAGCGAGAAGCTGCGAGCCAGGCTGGGACAGTGCAAAGGTGAGAGGGAGAGAGAGAGCGAGAGAGGGAGGAACTGCTTCTGTCTATGAAAAGTGTAAAAAAAGAAAGGTGTAACTATGAGAAAAAGGCTGAGATCCTCAGTTGTATCATTGATACTGTTTGTGTTGTATCGCATCGTTGTGAGTGTGCCTCAGTAACACAGGCCTCTCCTGTTGTTCAGGGCTCATCCTGAAGCTGCAGAGGAAGCTGTCTCAGCAGGGGGTGAAGCTGTCGATCCCAGGGCTGGAGCAGGTAGCAGGAGGGGAGTCTGTGTCTCAGTCAGGGAAGGGTCTCCTACACCTCCTCTCAGTGCTATGTGGGCTGGAGCTGAACGGGAACCTGCACTCGGAGCTGGAGCAGACTGTGGAACGCGAGAGGGGCTGCCTGGGAGAGGACCCCCTGCTGAACGGGCTGCTGGACTCCCCCGCCCTGCGAGTCTGCCTGGACACTGCACTGGAGAACAGCAGCCCCGGACGCATGAAGATCCTTGAGGTGAGGGAGGCTGTCACAACCTCTCAGAAAAACACCTTTAAACGTTCATTCTAGCTCAGTTTAAGGGCAATTCCTTGGCACGTCAAAAAGAAATCTGGTTTCAATGCAAATACAATTGGCACTATCTCGAATGCTTTTAAATTTGGATTAAAGTCCTCAGTCCCAAATGAACCACAAACTTGCCAGGTTTCTGTTCCAACCAAGTATTCGCTTTGAGATAGCTTTTATTTGCAGTGCACTAGAAATTATGTCCAGATTCCAAACAATTTGGTACCCTACAAAATTTTGGCCTATTTTTGGAACTTAAGAGTTTGCCTATGTCTGTAATAGATTAGCAACAACAACAAAAAAAGAAACATGATGGCTTATTTCTTGTCCTCTTTAAAATGTCTTAATATGAAATGGATTTGCAGTGGAATTGTGGTGTTGTAATCTAAATGCTGGTACACAATGATCCTTTAAAATACCATGCTAAATGCATCGCAACATGTTTGAAAGTGTAGGAAAGAACAGAAAAGTATGGCAAATCATTGCCAAGAAGCGTGGCAAGTGCATTGTGTAAGAAGACATGAGGAATGCTTGAGCAGGTCTAACAGGGTTTTATTACTCCTGCAGGTTTTGTCTAGCGATGGCCGCTTGTTTTCCCGGATCGTCCCCCTTCTCAATATCCAGCCCATGCTGCAGCTTGACTACACTGCCACGGACCTGACCTCCGACCTTCTGACAGCCCACCAGAGCGATCTGGAGGCGCTGGGGGTCTCAGTGGCTCATTGGGACCCCAGCAGCGGCCCGGCTCCTGGGAACCTGGGTGGCATGGACCTGCTGGTGTGTAACAGCCCCTCCAGTCCCCTGCGCAACCCCTCCAACGTCATTTCCAACCTGGCGTCCGCAGTGAAGGAGGGCGGCTTCGTGCTGCTGCACACCCTACTGAAGGGAGACACGCTGGGGGAAACCATCAGCTTCCTCACCGCTCACAACCAAGAGCAAGGGCTCCTCTCACAGGTACAGCAGCAGTGTAGGCATGTTTTACACTGGCACTGACTAAAGCAGGAAGCTGTTATTCCACAGTCATTAGCCACACATACAGTTAGTTCACATCAAGCTGCAGAACAATCTTTTAAGTGAAAAAGCTAGTGGGCAAAAAATAAAAATGGATTCCAAGTACTGCAAAATTTTAGTATGATATTGTGAACAAAATAGAAATCTCAAACCTTTAAAATCCATCACACCTTTGTTGATCTCTGAGTTATTGACCTTCATTAAAATCTCAGTGACCCAAATTGTAGTTTCCAACAATCAAAATGTTCCTGTTGTTGCCAATCGTGCTTTCTGCCATCAGTTTTAGTTGTCCAGTTAACCAGATTATTTGAGAGCTGGTTGGACAGACTGGGTTGGAGCACACAGAAGTTAGCTGACGTTGTTTTCTCCCATCTCTGATCACCACAGACGAAGTGGGAGGAGGTATTCAGCCAGGCCTCACTCCACGTGGTTGCCATGAAGAGGTCCTTTTATGGCTCCGCCATCTTCCTGTGTCGCCGGCAGGCCCCCGAGAAGGTGCCCATCTTCCTGCCTGTCGACGGGGCTGACTATAAGTGGGTGGAGCACCTCAAGGTGAGTACACGACTACCTTAAAGAGGTCTGCTACTTTACCTACCACCCCCAAAGGTAAACTCATTTCAATATCAGTGTGCCTCTGGAGTAATGTGTCCCACTCCCCCCGCAGTCCACTCTTGCTGAGCCCTCGGACCACTCTGTCTGGCTCACAGCGAGCAGTCGTGGGGACTCGGGAATCGTCGGCATGGTGAACTGCCTGAAACAGGAGCCTGGAGGAAACCGGATACGGTGAGAATGCCTTCTCTTAGAGTTTGGTTTAAGGGTCATATATTGGGGGTCCCCGAGTGGCTCACCTGGTAAAAGCATGGTAAAAACACGTGGTGTGCAGTCAGTCGAGCGCAGGTTTGCGTCCTGGCTGTGTGAAGTCGACGGTCTTCGCTGGGAATTCCAGAGGGAAAGTCACATTAGCTCTGGTGCTCCCGCAGGCTAGGGAGGAAAAACCATAAGGGACTGTTTCTCCTCATTGTCGTGGGATCCTGAGCTGTGTAGGGAATTGCTGTGGTGACGGGACATTCTAAATTGGGGAGTAAATCAGGGGTAAAATAATTGGGGACTACATTTAAAAAAAAAGATAAGATATTGTGTTCAGCATTAGTGTTGGTAAATAAAAGGATTGCCCTGCCTTACTTAAAGTTTACCACTCAACAACACCAGTCAGCAATGGGGCGTTTTACTGGGTTGTCTACAGGGATAATTTTGATTTGGAATGTTTGATGCATTGTTGCCCGGAGCACGCCCTAGTGATGCCTCTGTCCCTCTGTTTTCACAGCTCTGTGTTTG
Organism: Acipenser ruthenus; assembly: GCF_902713425.1. Classification (NCBI taxonomy): domain Eukaryota; kingdom Metazoa; phylum Chordata; class Actinopteri; order Acipenseriformes; family Acipenseridae; genus Acipenser; species Acipenser ruthenus. The sequence continues at coordinate 5,996,802 of NC_081207.1, read as the reverse complement.
TGTCAAACCTGGACCCCTCATCGACCACCCCCTCTCTCGCTCCCACCCACAAGGACATGCAGGCAATCCTCCTCCGTGACCTCACAATGAACGTCTACCGCGACGGACAATGGGGCGCCTTCAGACACACTCTGCTGCAGACAGGTACACTCAGCAACCAATGGCATCAATTGGATTTCTGTAGTGAGAAAAAATCTCACATGCCACCCTCTCAAGTTCTAATATTCGAAAACATTATATTCATTGGGAAACAATTAAATCGAGTAGCAGATTATTCTAAATGTATATGCAGTTATACATTTACAAATGCTTTGCCAGTACTTAAAAGGATGCATTTACTGTGGGGTTCAAAATGTTACTGTGGGATCCCCAAAAAGGGTCCCTGGTAAGAACGGTTCAAATGTTATTGTGTATCTTACTGGGTACATGTGAATCATGATACTCAAATCTGAATCTCCACAGATCTGAGTGTGGAACAGACCGAGCTGGCCTATGTAAATGTGTTGACCCGTGGTGACCTCTCCTCTCTGCGCTGGATAGTATCACCCCTGCGGCACTTCAACCCCACCAATCCCAGCGTGCAGCTCTGCCAGGTCTACTACGCCTCACTCAACTTCAGAGACATCATGCTGGCCACTGGCAAGCTGCCCCCCGACGCCATCCCAGGTAAACTGCCCCGTCGCTTGGAGATTAATACAACACGTCAGGGTGCACTATAATACTGAAGCATTGCTCTGTAGTGCTATCAGCAGAACAGAGTAGCAGAATGTGCAACATCTTCAGGGCCCAGACTCCAAGCCTTCCTGAAATTCCAACCCTTCCGGAACAAAAGATAAATGTCATAGGCTAGGCTTAATATTTCTATTTCACTCTGATAAGAGATTTGATTAGCTTTGCAAACAAATTGCGAAGGGGGTTTCCGGCAGCAGCTGGTGCTGACATGAGAATGTTCCTGTCGGCTCCCAAAAAATTATAGCTAGAAGAAAATCTTCGGAGCCTGTCCAAATCCTTCGCCACACATTGTGCATGTGTGTGTAACTACACTGCAGACCAGCAGACCATTGCAGCCAGGCAGCAACAGCGACACAACAGATACAGAACAGCAATCCTGCAGTGGTGGCACACTGTGTCATTGTACATAGCAATGCAACCTTGGAAGAGATTTTTCAGGAGAAATTGGTTCCAATCTTTTTGTAACATCCTTCTCTTGTAGGTGACATTGCACTTCAGCAGTGCATGCTGGGAATGGAGTTCTCGGGCCGTAACCCCAGCGGGAAGCGTGTGATGGGGCTGCTCCCGGCAAAGGGACTGGCGACAGTCGTCGACTCTGACAAGAGGTTCCTGTGGGACGTCCCTGCCAGCTGGTAGGTTCTTTACTGTACTGTGGAAAAGAGTAGCTGCCATTGTGCTTCCATTGTCCCATAGGGTCTGGTTTTCAAAACTGAAATTCACTCTGTTATCAATTTCAAAATGTGCTTTTGCATGTCATCCTAAATGTAATTCTCTGCTTTGCTAAGATTAGCTATGTTGCAAAAGTGAATATGCAAATAGGTTACCAAGCTTAGAAAACCAGGCCTTTAGTGTAGTGCCACTGTGCCAATGAAGAAATTAAAAAATATACATGATAGTCTCTAATGTTATGTGATAAGCACAGCGATTCCATTATAGTCAATGGTGCATTCTTGAATTACATAGTAAAAGCTTCTGGGGATATTTAAAGGCAAAGATTAAGAGAGAGCGAGACAGAGACCAGGTTGTGTTTTCCTGGTGAACAGGATGTGACTGTGTTTTGTGTGCAGGTCTCTGGAGGAGGCAGCCTCTGTCCCTGTGGCTTACGCCACTGCCTATTACTCCCTGGTGGTGCGGGGCCGACTGCGCAGCGGGGAGAGCGTGCTTATTCACTCGGGCTCGGGAGGAGTCGGCCAGGCAGCCATCGCTATTGCCCTGAGCAGAGGCTGCAGAGTCTTCACCACCGTGGGTGAGTGACCAGACAGCTTCAGCAATGTCTGCCGTGGCAGATACAGCACTAAGCTTTACAGCTTTTTAATCCGGGGTGTAGTTTTCAATATGTTGTACAAAAGAAGCCCATAGGTGAGGCATTGTGACCTGAATCCTGTGCAACCCTGAGAAGTTGCTTGAATATTTAGTAAGCATGGAGAATATTAAAGCGGTAATAACGATAGATAATCATACAGAACAGGTTAAACAGGTAATAAATATTAGGGAATGTAGGTGTATATAAATGATCAGTTTTTGGGCTACTGTACATTCTAGACTGTCACCAGTTATGTTGCCAGTTTTATTTTCCATTAAAAAAAGGTGCAAATTGAACCTGAATCCGTGGTTTCCTTGAGAAGTCAGTGGAGAATGCAGTGTTCTGAGCTGTCCTGGCAGTGTGTAATGTGTTACTGCTCCCTGGATTGCAGGTTCAGCAGAGAAACGTTCCTACCTCCAAGAGAGGTTCCCCCAGCTGGACAAAGACTCCTTCGCCAACTCCCGAGACACCACCTTCGAGCAGCACGTCCTGCGAGCCACCAGCGGGAGGGGTGAGTGAGGAGAGGGGACTGGAAGAGCAATAATCCATTCAGAAACATTAGGAATGCAATCATCCATTGTGGTATTGGAACTAACCAGCAACATTTCAGTATATGTCTAGTGCTGTATATCTATAACATTCAGACAGTTATAACGTCATCCCTATGGGTGAGTGTTTGTGGTTGTAGTTTTTCATCTTTGAGCATTAATCAGTGCATACCTATGTGCGCGACATTATTGCATTTACATGTTGATTGGATTCCAGAGTCCAGTGTCCAGGCAGTGCTGAAAGTAATCAATGTTTCTGTGTGTGTGTGTGCTCCATAGGTGTTGATCTGGTGCTGAATTCCCTGGCTGAAGAGAAGTTACAGGCCAGTCTGCGCTGTCTGGCTCGTCACGGACGATTCCTAGAGATCGGCAAATACGACCTGTCCAATAACAGCCCTCTGGGTGAGTAGGCACTTTCACACCGACCAATGAAAACACTGCGGTAACAAATGACACCAGCCAACTAAAATACAGGACTCTTCTTCTGTATTTTATTATTATTCCATTAATGTAATCGTTTGTTCAGAGGCTTTGATTAATCCATTAAAACAGGGGTGACCAAAGCTAGTCCTTCTACTATTTGTTTCAACCCTGTTCTAAATTGTTGGTTTTTCGTAGGCATGGCTCTGTTCCTGAAGAATGTGGCGTTCCATGGGATCCTGCTGGACGCTCTCTTTGAGGAGGGTAACCAGGAGTGGGAGGAGGTCTCGGAGCTGCTGCAGGAGGGGATCCGCAGCAAGGTGGTCAAACCGCTCCGGACCACCGTCTTCAAGAGAGACCAGGTGGAGGACGCCTTCCGCTACATGGCTCAGGGCAAGCACATCGGCAAGGTGGTGCTGCAGGTGAGGGAGCCGCCCTTTCGGTTTGTGTTATTCGTCATGGGCCCTGTTCATAGAGCTGTAACTCATGAGAATGTTCTTTCCAACTATGTGAATAAAACACTTTGATATTCTTTAAATAACTCATAACACTAATCGTGAATGGGGGCTGAATGATTTTACCAGACCTTTGTTGCTCTAACGAGAGAAATTAAAGGAACTGCGTGTTTTTAGGTTCGATCGGAGGAAAGCGGGGCCCCAGCTCAGGAGAGCTCCCTCTCCGCCATCTCACGCACCTCCTGCCCAGCCTCCCACTCTTACATCATCACTGGCGGGCTGGGCGGCTTCGGCCTGGAGCTTGCTCATTGGCTGACGGAGCGAGGGGCTCGCAAACTAGTGCTGACATCACGATCCGGTATACGCAATGGTAAGAGCACTGATACATTGTGAAGCTGTTCTGGAACTATGCTATAGCTGCTAATGGGAATACCAGCCATGTAGGGAATCGTTTAAAAAAGTCCACTTCGCTCTGCCATAGTAACAGCACAGAACAAAGAAAAATTAGTGCAAATACTGTAACGTCAACTGTTTTTACACATTTTCAAATCCTTTTCAATGCATGCCCGAAGGTAACATTTGTTCCGTGCTCCCCAGGGTACCAGGCGAAGAGGGTCCGAGAGTGGCAGGAGATGGGGGTCCAGGTCCTGGTCTCCACCAGTGATGTCAGCACCCTGAAAGGAACGCAGAGGCTCATCAAAGAGGCATGCCAGCTGGGACCAGTAGGGGGCATCTTTCACCTTGCCATGGTAAGTGTAGCTAGATCGCTGTAATAATAATAATAGTAATCATAATACCTGCTGTTCAGGTTGATAACTCAACTCTTTTTTTCTACCACCAGGTTCTGAAAGACGGCATGTTAGAGAACCTGACCCCAGAGCACTTCCTGGATGTGAACAAACCCAAGTACAGCGGCACCATTCACCTGGACAGGTGAGTACTCTGGAGATCTCTGAGGGAGCTGCAGCAGGAATAGAGGATGCCAAGTACCTTGTCCTCCACTCCAGCTGTCACTGTCACATTGACATTGTTTCTAGCTTCTACTGAGATTTCAGACTTGTTTAACTCTATCTCACAGTCGTGTGTAACCCTATTAATACCTTTTATACCTTATCTCAAAGCCTACTTCATATTCCCTCTGATTTCTTTTACTGATGCAATAGCAGGCTTTGAACAAAAAAACCTAGCTCTCCTGTCCCAAGTCCCCTGAAGAAACATTAAATAAAAACAGATCTGTATGCAAAAAGTCTACTGCGCTTTCCATAGTAACAGCACAGAAAAAAAGAAAAAGAGAAAACAATCACATACAGTGCATCCAAATCCAATCCCCGTCACTGAATTGGTTGGGAATGAAAACACTTTGCTGTGGTTTTGTTGTTGCCAGGGTGACCCGGGAGAAGTGCCCGGAGCTGAGCTATTTCGTGGTGTTCTCGTCGGTGAGCTGCGGCCGTGGCAATGCCGGGCAGAGCAACTACGGCTTTGCCAACTCCACCATGGAGCGTATCTGCGAGCAGAGACAGCACGATGGCTTCCCCGGTCTGGCGGTGCAGTGGGGCGCCATCGGGGACGTGGGTGTGGTCTTGGAGACGATGGGTGGGAACGATGCTGTGATTGGCGGCACCCTGCCTCAGCGGATTGGCTCCTGCATGGAGGTGCTGGACCGCTTCCTGAACCAGCCCCACCCCGTCATGTCCAGCTTTGTGCTGGCGGAGAAAGCCATGACTGTGAAGGGTGACGGGGCCGGCCAGAGAGACCTAGTGGAGGCCGTGGCACACATCCTGGGTAGGTGGACTTACCAAGCAATAGCACCTAGCATAGATGCAGCGGGCAATACAGCAGATACAGTCATACAGTCATATCCCATCCAGTAAGGTACAATACCCTCCATTAACTGATGGACCTCTGGCATGTGTAACCAAAACAGGAAACATTTACAAAATTGCACAAGTGGGCCTTCATAGGATTCAATACACATGGATGCAAAAATACCCTGTGGTAGTTCCATTAAAGGTGAAACAACTTTTGTTGGATTTAAATTGATCCAACATTTCTATGTTATAGACCCTTGTCATTTTGAACAACTACGTTTTTCTTTAGTTCTAGTGTGACCAGGCAGGCAAGCACACAGTAATCTAGCACTGACACTGGTTCCACTTGAATCTGTGTTTCTGGTAGGAATACGAGACGTGAGCAATCTGAACGCGGACGCCACGCTGGCTGACCTGGGCCTTGACTCGCTGATGGGCGTGGAGGTGCGGCAGACGCTAGAGCGCGACTATGACATCGTCATGGCGATGAGGGAGATCCGCCAGCTCACCATCAACAAGCTTCGGGAGCTGTCCAGCAAGCAGAGCGGTCCAGAGGGTGAGAGAGAGAGGGAGAGGGGCCGTTAACAACAGAGAATTGATAAACATCTGCCACTACACGGTGACCTGTATTGTGTGTCCATATCCTGAAACACCTGTTCTTTTTAAATGGAGTATGTTGATGTTGCACAGTGTTGATGAGGGGTTTGTTTCGGACAATTCCCCACCTTTATTCAGTTTAACTTCAACAAACTACCACAACATTCAGTTTATATAGTGCTTCTATCAAGGACTTCCCAAAACACTGAATAAAAGCTTTAAAAACAGGCACTAAGCTGCTGAATGAGACGACAGGCAAGAATACCAAAGCTTGCTGCTCAATTACACCAATAATTCACTTTTTTGTTGTCTCTTATTCCACTTCTGGAAAGTATTTCGATGGCAACAGCAAGCAATGTGGAATCCTTTAGTTAAGAGTTTTGTTTATTTTTTCTGCTCGGGCAGAGTCCAGGCCGACTCCCCTGAAGAAGGCGGGCCCCGCTGGTCTCACAGACCAGGACCTCAACATCCTGCTGGTGAACCCCGACGGGCCGACCGTGACGTGCCTCAACGAGGTGGAGAACACTGAGCGCCCCCTCTTCCTTGTGCACCCCATCGAGGGCTCCATCACTGCCTTCCGCACCCTCACCTCCAAGCTCAGCGTGCCCTGCTACGGCCTGCAGTGCACTAAAGGTACCCTGACTTTGGAAAGAATGCAAAGAACTCTCCATTTGAAAATTCTGTTGTAACTTTTATTGCATTGATTACCATTATAATTTCTGGTGACTGAACTACCAACACTGAAGCTTTACTGACGTCATCGCTCCTTGCCTCTCTCCCTCCCAGCCGCTCCCCTGGACAGCATTCAGAACCTGGCCTCCTACTACCTGGAGTGTGTGCGGCAGGTGCAGCCAGAGGGGCCTTATCGCATCGCTGGGTACTCGTTTGGGGCCTGTGTGGCCTTCGAGATGTGCTCCCAGCTCCAGGCAGCCCAGCTCTCCCCCCGCCCAGTCGAGTACCTCTTCCTCTTTGACGGCTCCCATTCCTACGTGGCAGCATACACACAGGTGAGGGTCTGATTGAATTCACCTGGAAAAGACACTCTCCAAAAACAGAACCGCACTTGGGCAACAGGTTAAAGGTGTAACCATCAAGGATTTAAAAACAAAAAAAAACTCTTGTTAGCAGAACAACAGTCACTTTGACTCATCTGAAACCCCTTTTAACCTGCTTTTGAGAAACAGTTTATGAATTAGAATTATATAGAAACCTTCCTATCTAGAATTATATAGGTCAACAATACCTTAACAGCTATTCTTGGACTACCTGAGGTTACCTTTGGTAAGGTAGTCCAAAACTTATGTTAATCGGGGTATGTGCAACCAACCACCAGTGTGTTAGTCTTAAATCTTCTTTCTTTTGCTTTTTCTGTGCAGAGTTACCGAGCAAAGTTAACCCCTGGCAATGAATCAGAGGCAGAAACGGAAGCGCTCTGTGCGTTCATTCAACAGTTTACCGGTGCTGAATATAACAAGGTGAGCTTATCCATCTGCCATCACTGTAAACATTCAACCATAAGCAACACTAAAAAAAAGGGGTTAAGGTAGACCAACATTTCAATGACAGGTCAGGGATTTCTGTATCTATCTTGAATAACCCTTAGTCGATTGGGACAGAATTAGGCTTATGGGCCCATATTTTCAAAGTGTTTACTCCAGTCTTTAATTACTCCTCTATTTTTATGAAAGTGGTAAAATATCAGTTAATTTTGCAAAACTAGAACCAATCAACTAAGCAATATAATCCAAGCTCTCTTAAACAAAAAATAGCAGAATCAAGGAAATGCTTTGAAAATAAGGCCTATTGCAGCTTATGCATTTGGGCAAATATGTATAAAGAGCACCATTGTCTGTGGTGACTGGTCTAATGGAATCCTCTTACACATATTCCTAGTGTTGTAACATCTGAATATAAAGACCACTGTTAGATGTTGAGGTCAGCCCCATCAGGCTTGCCTGTATTAACCCTCCTCCATCTGCACAGCTCCTGGAGACCCTGCTACCCCTGTCAGACCTGGAGTCTCGCGTCAACAGCGCCGTGGACCTCATCACAGCCAGCCACAAGAGCATGAGCCGAGACTCCCTGCGCTTCGCCGCCTCCTCCTTCTACTACAAGCTGAAAGCGGCCGACCAGTACGTGCCCGCCAACAAGTACCACGGCAACGTCACCCTGCTGAAGGCCAAGACCAGCAGCGAGTACGGGGACGGGCTGGGGGGTGACTACCGGCTCCACGAGGTGAGAGCTGGAGAGAGGAACTGCCGTGTTTGCGGCTGTCTTGCTTGCTGATTTTATAGTATATAACCAGGGATTCGTGGGTGGATTTGTTTGAATATTTCTTTTCTCCTCTGGTGCTCCTGGGTTCCTCCAGCTGCAACAACAGGAGTAAGCATGCAGGTGTTCCAACACAGAAACGGTGTACCCCAAGTTCAGCTTTCCCTGGTAGTACCTCAGATACACCTGCCTAGCACTGGCAGTCATGAATTTAGAACTCTTTATGATTGACTAAAAATAGATGAATGAGCTAGATTGTCTATTAACTCCAAAACACTGAGACACCACTTTAGTTGAATAACAAGCCCTTGTCTCCCAACGTGTTCTTGTGTTCGGTTGCTCTCTTGTGTAGTACACAATATTGACCAAGCTGAAGGCACAACTATGATTAAACTCTTGTCTAGGGTAATTTTCACTTTTATATCATTAAAAAAAAGGTTAGGATTTGTTCTGTTAACCTTGGTCTAGGTTAGGGCGTTCAGACACTAGTAGGTGACAGTGGGAATACTAACACGACGTCTCTGGCTTGCATTTCCACAGGTGTGTGACGGGAAAGTCTCTGTCCACGTCATTGACGGGGACCACCGCACTTTCCTGGAGGGAGAGGGCGTGGACTCCATCATAGGCATCATCCACAGCTCGCTGGCAGAGCCCCGCGTCAGCGCCAGGGAGGGCTAAGACCCCATTGGCCCACCACACTCCGGTTACTGACACGTGCAATAGCTTTAGCAGTACAAAGGACTAGATTTACCAAGTATTTGCTCCGGTGTAAAGGGTGCAGCACTGTTAATAATGCTACTGTGCAAAACTTTGAAGAGACAACTACAGTCCATGTAATGGTCCCTGAATGTGTTTTACTTGTAGTTTTCCGAATACCGGCAGTTACTTTTAGAAAGTGCAAACTTGTCAGTGGAGCAAAAGCTTGATGAATCTGTCCAAAGGTCTTGTGGCCCTACTAAAATTGAACAAGCATTTTTTAAACAGCTTTCCAAAACATAAGTATAACATTCTCAAATATAAAGAAGTCATGTTGACCTCATTTCAAGTGTTGGCCTCAACTGGTGCCATCAAGTTAATCCATAAAGGGCCATATTTTCAAAGTGTTACCTCTAGTCTTTAATTAACTCCTATTGTTTTTTACAGCATGTAAATGTTACATGAGAAACAAACAACTTAGGCGTGTTTAAGATAATTGGATTACATGACTTACTTGTTTGGTTCTAGCTTTGTAAAATGAACCTAGATGTTTTACCTCTTTAAAAAAAAATAGGAGCTAAAGACTGGAGTAAACGCTTTGAAAATACTGTTCAATAACTGAATTAGACAAAGAAAAAGTGTCTGCTAAGGGGTATTTATCTTTTTTCCACAAATTAAAATATAAATGGGCATTTAGTTGCATGATTGTATAGTCAAAGCTAGGGCCCCACCCTGATGATGCAGAGCTCGTAAGGTGCGTATTGCAAGTTCACACCAAAAAACAAACATCTACTTTAGACACGTGTACATATCTAGAAACACCAGTAGAACTGCATGTGACTTGTAACCACAGTACAGTGATGTTGCGATGATACCTGTATTTAACGCTGTTATTTCAAAAGATGAAAACCTTTTTTCCGCACTTGATTTCCCATTGCAGGTCATTTTGTTTGTAAGGTTGAATACTTTGCCTGTTGGTGGCAGAATTCCCTAAGGACTGTTGATAAAGATATTAGCATATGGAAAAAAATAACAACAGTGCACAATATTATTGCCAATGAGGGGAACTACAAAACCTAGGGATATTGAAAAGTAATGTATCCTAAAACAGCAGAGAGGCCTTGGCAAATGCAGGCAACACACAGAGAGACAATTGGGGGAAAAAAAATGTCATCCAGGTTGGTTTGTCCAAGTCCTTTAACATTAATTAAGGTGTAATCTCTCTCGCCTGTAGCTGACTGATTTAAGTAATATAAAAGGACCTGGAAATCGGGGTTCAGTTCTCAGTCATTATCTCTGTATAATGCTAAGGGTTCTTCATACCTTACCATGAAGTATAACATCTTTGCGTGGTATATTTTCTGGCAGTACTATGTAATGCTATAGTATTATTTTCATATGGTTTATGTCTTCAGGAAGGCCATAGATGGAGTTCATTATGCTTGTAAAGTCTGGCAATTGTATTTATATAATCGCAGTCAATGTGAGTTCATCGTGACTGAATCGAGCTAGGAACCACTGCTATTGCTCATGCTCAGTGAGATTGCAAACTACAACTGTATTTATTTTCCTGATTATTATATATCCTGTAATATATATATATATTATTGCATATACACACACACAAGAATTAATCATGACATTTTATTTCCAGTATTCGCTGTAATAACAATGGTAGCAGACATTTGCCAAGTACAAAATATGGAATAGCAGCCTAGAACAAGTAAATGTGCTTCTTGACTGAATCTACCACTTAGAGAAGCATCTTGGTTCAAGTGATCTCTTAGCAGGATGCACTCACAAGCAGTAACCTACAGTAACAGCACTGAATAGAGCACAGGAAACAGGACCAACAAGGACACAGAGAGATCTGATGTTGGAGACTTTTAATCAAGTCTGTGAAGAATCGGATGCTTTGTAATTTAAAACTGTAATAGTAAATAGTTTGTAATGTAATGGAGGGGACAGAATGGAACGTTCCTCTGTAGTTTTTTTTTTTTTTTTTTTTTTTTTTATTACATTTTTTAATTCTGTGTTGTAATTTCTCAAGTATTTATTGTACTAGTCCAAATAAATAGATATCACTAATCTTCTGTGTGTTGTTATTGTTACTATCCTTAACTAGACACATTTTTGGTTGAAAAAAAAATCAAACACAAGCTGTATTTGTGTAATGTGATACATTCTAAATCAGTATGCTACCATTCCACTTTTTAGAAGTGTAAAATGACAGATATGTTTACAACATATGTATTCCCAGCATCCTTTTTTGAGGAGAGTCAAGTTAGAAAAAAAATGTGGAAATTGAGCTTTATCATCACTGTGGACTGGACTTTTTAGGCTTCAGTTTCTTATTTTATATTGAGGTGTCATAAAAGCATCTGAAGGGCTACATTTGCAGAATTAACAGTTACATTTAGACGTTTGCGAAGAGTAAGTTACAGGTAGATAAAATGCTCAAAAAAAATTACGAAGTAGCTCATCATCAAATGAGGACAATGGCACTTAATGGGTTAATAATGAATAAAGGGGGTGGACCTAAACAAACACTTGCCATATGTAGCACACACTCCGTGATATGATGGATTTATTTGTTATGCAAATCCCTGACACCATGTACAACACAGAAAACTGGGCAGATATTAGAGTCTTCCCCATCGAACACCGCTCAAATGACTATTGTTTTAATATGAACGTCTCAAAAGCAGTGACTTTATTGGTCATTCTGTAGATTTCCACCTCCAGCTTCCGAGAAGGACGGACAGTAATCGTTGAGGAGTGACTAAGGATGAACAGAGCAATGTAAACACCTTGTACAACACTAGAAACCCTATCATCAGCTAGTGAAGCAGGTTAACTCATTGATTGGAGGTAATAATTAGGTTGTCCCTATATATATATATATATATATATATATATATATATATATATATATATATACACACACACACATACGATAAGTCATGAGATTTTAAACTGTAAAACCTTGAGTCATAAAATAGGTATGCGCAAGGAATTCGAGTTTTGTTTTGAGAACGGTTTGCAATGTAGGACACGGAACAGACCTGCACAGAAATTACGTCTGCATTACTAGAACTACTACGAGCTAGCTAGCAGAAATGATATTGGTTCATGTAAGTGTGGTGACCACTGCTAGTTTGTATTTTACGTAAACCCCTGTGCATGTTTAATCGGTACTTTGTTAAGTTTAAGTGCGGGGGGTGTAATATAATAATATACATGCAACAGTCATTCAGAATATATTACTTTGAAAACATCGAGCTATAACGAAATTAAAACCAAGCTTCGTCTTTGGATTGCGCCATTGGTTTTAGTTAAGATTTATAAAGGGCCAGAAGTAAGTAAGTTAGTGCTGTTGCCATGTGGGGTAAACATGCGTGTTTATGTTTTCATTTTTTACACACCTCTGGTTAAAAAAAATAATAAAATGAATTGCATAAATGCTTAAGAGCCTTCTGACTTCATATAAACATGTGATAACCAGGTAAACCATACGGTACCCGAGGTTCAGAATGGAAAAGCAGATACCTGTAATTACACAACAGATTAACAATGAGCGGGACAAGAAACCCACAGTGTTCTGTAGGCTTGTTTTTAATATATATATATATATATATATATATATATATATATATATATATATTCAAGATAAACATCTTTATAAATAATCATGAACATATTCATGATTACATTGGTATAATATAATTGGGACAGGGGCTCCAATTGTGGAACACCAAACCTGCTGCTTGATACATGCACCATGCTTTTTTTTTTTTTTTTTTTTTTTATCAGAACGCTGATTTGCACCAATATTAATACCATCTTGTACTACATTAAAGTAGATTAGGCCTTTAAAAAGACAAACGTGTTGGGGTCTAATTTTATTTAGACAGTAGCTTTATAGTGAAAAAGAAATAACCCTGTTACAGTCTTAACTATCTTTTAATGAAGACGAAACAAAAGAAGATTTGAACATGAACAATTAACATATTATTTATCTCTCTTGTGTGTGTGTGTGTGTGTGTGTGTGTGTGTGTGTGTGTGTGTGTGTGGCGAGTTTGCCTGCGCGTTACTGTTTCTCTCTTTCTGTGTGTGTGGCGAGTTTGCCTGCGCGTATGAAGGAGCGAGACTTTTTAACTGGACTTTTTGGGAGAGACTGATAAAGAGAGTGGTTTTAAGCGCTGTTAAAACGAGCCCTGGTGTCCTGCTTTTTCAGCACCGCCGCTGGAAACCCAGCACACCGTCGCTACATTGTCGTCAGAAGTGGAGGTGAGGCAGGTACCCCGGCACGGACATGGAAGCTGGCAAACTAGATTGGCCCAGCATAGACGTTGAAGCTTTGGACGAAACTGGAATCGTCCGGGGGCTATTTCCGAAATTCAGTGAAAACTGTTGAAAAAATGGGTTTCGCCCAGTCATCTTTTGCATATTCTGGGCCAATCTAGATTCGCCCGATTGGACGCGGGCGAGTGCTGAAAAAAAATGGTGACTTTGGGATTCGCCCGGTACTCCTTGCAGAAACTAGATTGGCCTGGGCAAAAGTGGCCTCGCCAGACCACCGTGTTTCGCCATTAACATATGTTTATATATTTAACTTTGTGGAAGTTGGTCACTGAACATTTGCCGTTACGACAATACCACACTAATATGTGTTTGATTTATAATCCGGGAATGCTGAGGATTGCTCTTTGATGTTATGCTTTACCACACCGATTAAATAGAGATTTGATTATTGCTGCATAATAATCTAGTGATATTTGTGTACACTTATTGCACCTTGAGATTTCGCTTTTGCTTTGCACGTTTGTTTTTATACAAATCTAGTTGGTGTTTTAAAAGATTAATTACTGGATACTATTTGTGGTACTGTGATATTTTGCTATACTGTTACACCAGCCCAGTTTGTGTTTTCTTTACTGTTGAATGTTATCAATTCTGTATGATTATCTGATATTGAATACTATCAATTGTGTACAATTGCTGTGTCTTGCTAGGTTGTCTTCCTACTATATCAATCTAATCAGTGATCTGGATTGTTTCTGTTTACTACTTTGCTTTTGCTTTTGAACATTTCTAAATAGTTATTGTATTCTAATAAATAGGGGACAGCTTCCTTCTTTTCATGTCACACTTTAAGAATTATCAGACCTGCGTCTCTGCTAGCCTGTGACGTTTGCACACACAGACGAAGGATACATGTTGGCCATTAAACAGAAGACCTGTTTTCGTTTTCCGGTTTTGTGCGAATGACCCAGAGGTCTTTGTCCAGGCAACTGTTCTTGCTCAGGATTATTGGGATGCCATTGACCTCAATATCAACTGCCCTCAGATGATCGCAAAAACTTGTTCACGTGTGCGTTTTCATGAGTGTGATCATCCACTTGAGTAACCCCACTGAAATACTGCACATTTTTCTTTTTTTTTCGTTTCAGGGTCAAATGTTTAAATGTAACTCCCTTCCTCTTACTCGCCCCGGTTCACTATAGTCACCATGGATATCTGATGAGGGTTAGTCAGTTTAGTGGTCAGCACCATCTAGTGCTTGGACCAGCAATAAGATTTTCTTTCCACTAAAGCTACCAGGCCCTCCTTGATTATTGACCTGTGTCAAGGAATATATCATTTTTCTACTTCATGCATCTGTTTGCTGTATGAAGAGACTGGCTTGTTCATTGCAGCAGTTGAACATGACTTTAGTACAATATGCTGTGTTTGCTAAGCAGTTATGTCTAGGCGTGGTTTTTCACTATATTTCAAACTGTATTGCGTAATTTCTTTATTTCCTCCAGGACACTATGGAGCTTTCCTGCAGGACAAGTGGGACCTTCTTCACAAGATGAGTGAGTGGCTCACATCTATTTGTTTGAATGAAGAGAGATTTGAAGGGCAGTTTCATGTATATTATATATGTTTGGTGCCTGTATTAAGCAGTGCACCATATAAAAAAAGTTTCAATTGAGGTCCACCATTGACAATGGTAACAACTTCTGATGTTGGTGCATTCTGTTCTAATTTTGTCCAGGATATAATGTATATACAGGGTGATTTAGAAAGTAAGTTTACCACATCAACGCAACAGATCTCACAAATGTAAACTTACTTTCTAATCACCCTGTATGTATGATGTCTGTTTTCTAGCAAACTTGTGGTTTTCTAGCAAACCATGTTTTTAAATGGATAACCTTACACCAGCTCCTCTTGCTGTTTTCTTCTTCCTACAGTCACTGTGGGCAATGAGAGACAATCACATTAAAGCCGTAAGGTGTGTTTCAGCAAAGCGTTCGATTTTGATCAGAAATACATATTCAAAGTTCTTATCATCCTGTACCTCAGTGATGTGGACCGCTACATTCAGGAAACGGGGGTGCTGGGTGTCATGAGCGCAGGTAGGTGCAATTATATAAAAAGGTAAAAACAAAAGGAAACAATTGGATTCCCTGTTAAAAATCTGTGCTTGCCTGTATTTAAATATTATTTTAGTTGCAATTGAAATTGCTTTTAAATGTTGATGATCTTATGTTTATACCAAGTACTGAACGTATCAGTATTTCATACAAACTCAGGATCAAATTCATATAAAGCCAAAAATATATACTGGTTTGTCTGGAAGAACTGATATTTTCAACATCTCAATGATCTTTTCAGAGAAACTGCATTAAAGTCAGGCTTGGAGAAAAGCTGGCTGCATAAGAGTGATGCTAAACTCTTTGTAGTTATCGTACATAGATCCTGCGTTAAAGAAATGTCTTGCATTAAGGGAGGCTATGTGCTTTCGTAGTATATATGCTTTAGTAGTCTCTTTGTCCTTATCAGTCCTACACTAAAAAAAAATACAAATTCTCTGTAGTCTGTCATTTTGAGAAGGCAAAAAGGGTTTTGATTGTATTAGTCTGTTCTGCATGCATTTTCCACTAGGAGGCACCCCTGCTCTGGCTGAACAGTGTCCAAGAATAAAGTACAGTACCTTCAGCTGGGGGAGGATTTAATTAATGTAGCCTATCAACTGGAGCAAACACATTTCAGATTTAACTTCATCAAATTGTCCTTACTGATTAGGGAATAAGGGTTTTTGCATTAAAAAGATTATAACAAGGAGAGACTATGCTTATATAAATATAAAGATCATAAAAGAATCCCTAACAATAACCCAGCTCCTGGTCCAGGCCTTGGTACTCTCCCGTCTAGACTACTGCAACTCCCTCCTGGCTGGCCTCCCTGCGTCCGCCACCTGTCCTCTCCAGCTCATCCAGAACTCCGCTGCCCGCCTGGTGTTCTCTCTGCCTCGCTTCTCCCATGCAACTCCACTACTCCGCTCACTCCACTGGCTCCCGATCACCGCTCGCATCCAGTTCAAGACTCTTGTACTAGCCTACAGATGCCTTGACCAGACTGCACCCAGCTACCTCCAGACCCTCATCTCTCCCTACACCCCAACTCGACCTCTCCGCTCCGCCTGCACTAGAAGACTGGCTCTACCTCCTCTACGCTCCCCTGCCTCCAGAGCCCGCTTCTTCTCCACCCTCGCTCCGCAGTGGTGGAATGACCTTCCCACATATGCCAGGACTGCCCAGTCCCTGACCACATTCCAGCACCTCCTTAAGACTCACCTCTTCAGACAGCACCTGTAGAACTCCTCTGTTTTTCCCCTGGGACACTTATCACCCTTCCTTAAATGCGCTTTACTTGCTCTTATCTGCCCCCTATTTTATTGCATTTAATCCTGTACTTCAGAGTACTGTAATCTGCAAAGTGTTTAATCTGTAGTATTTTGTATTTAATCATATCCTAATGTAACTATCACTGACACTGTTATCTGCTGTATTATTGAATTGTATTTTGTTACACTTGTACTTGCTTGAACCAAAGTCATTGGATTTATCTTGCTCTTAATTGTATTATTACTTGTACTGTGATACTTGAAATGTATTTGCTTACGATTGTAAGTCGCCCTGGATAAGGGCGTCTGCTAAGAAATAAATAATAATAATAATAAAAATAAAGCTAAGCAACACAATTTGCTAAATGCATGATATTTTTTTCCCTCTCAGTAAGAAATACCAGAAGGTTAATTTAATTTTTCTGAGCCCTAAGCATGATCCTGGATATTACACACATATGAGAAATAACACCTTTTATAATAAGCGTATAAGGCAAGCTAGAACCTTTTGCTTTGCTTTTACTGCATGAAGGTGTGGTTTCAACATCTCTGCAGTATTATCTTTTAAAGACTGATCCCATCAGCCTCAGGAATGACACATTACAACCGGTGGAAAGTAGATCAATCAAACCTGCTGTACTCATGGCATTATGCAGTCAAGAAGGAATGCTAAACTGATGATCAGGAAAGTGGTCGTCTTTTGAAAACACCCTCAGATTTAAACTACGTGTCCATGACTTTTAATTTGCTTATAGGAAAATGACATGTATGTATAAGCTGGGCAGCTTGCCGGTTACTTTGAAGGGATAGCAGTAACCTTTCTGCTAAATTGAGTGGAGCTTTATAAATTCAACCACCATGCTTGGTATCTGTACTGCCTTTCTCATACAACTTAGGTACTATTGGTGGATAGCAATTTTTTGTGTGTGTGTGTGTATTCTATTGGTCATTAAATATACCTTTGGGCCAAACTTTTGTAACATACCTAATTTTGTCTCACACTTCCACTGTTCTACCAGAAGTTTATTTAGCATATTTAGCAGATGCCTTTATCCAAGGCGACTTACAGAGACTAGGGTGTGTGAACTATGCATCAGCTGCAAAGTTACTTACAACTACGTCTCACCCGAAAGACGGAGCACAAGGAGGTTAAGTGACTTGCTCAGGGTCACACAATGAGTCAGTGGCTGAGCTGGGATTTGAACCGGGAACCTCCTGGTTACAAGCCCCTTTCTTTAACCACTGGACCACACAGCCTCCTGTGCGTGCTTGTGATGATTTCATGACCAATGTTATAATGTAATATTTTAAGACTGAATGTAAACGTAGCCAATGTTTTAATCCATGGCAAACAGATTATGTTTATTTTTTTATCTATTGCATTTCAGTGCCGGTTTCAGCAGATGTGTTTTAGGCATTTTATTTTCTGTTTTTATTTTTCACATCTGTGTGTGGGTGGCTGATTCACTGCCATTTTCCAAGGTGGCTTTTTGAGTGCCACAGAAAGCCTTGTCCTTGGTCTGTGTATCAAATAGACCTGTCAGTCAGCAAAATACTGCAAAAAAGAGCTCCAAGATTTACAGACTGTCTCTCAAAAAGGAGTCTGTCTAATTTTCAGGTGAAACTTGAAATAGTATTTTGTGAATTCTGCTTTTCCGGGATAAGGGCTTAATATACTAATTGAGGACAATTATATTTCCCAACGTTTTTGTATTGGAGCTAGGTGGCCGTTGTGCTGGTAATTCTTAACAAATTGTATAATGTAACATACGTAAGGCAGCTGCACCTTAGTATGTAATGACAAGCCTGTCCTCACCCAGTAATGGCACAGACACATCTTTTAAAGTGTTCTGTTTCTTTACAATCAGGCCTACAGATTGCATTTCAGGGAAAAACAGCACACATATGACAATTTGAGAAAGTCATAGACATGAAACATTTGTTTGAGCTGATGACTTTTTTTTTCTTTTTACCTTTACTGTCATGTGTGCTACTTCTTCCACTGTAAACATTCCACAGTACCCATGCTAGGAAGGTAATAAGACTATGTAAAAAGCATGATATAGCAAAGTTAATTTTGTCAGCTAGCTTAGATTTAAGGCAGCAGCGCAAATTAATACCCAGGCACAAAGCCCAAAGTGAATTTGCTGAAATGCTGATTTTATTAAACGGATGAGTTTCCTACTGTGCCTGATGCTTACTGTACCCCGCAGTGGAGCAATATACCCACCACTGAGGATGTAGTGGTGACGTATTGTATTGTATCGTATCATGCTACATTTATCATTATCCTAGATGGGATTACTACCCCACTAGGACTGGAGTAAACTAGAATGTATACTTTATTTCTATGGTTCACCTAATATGAAATCCAATCCTGTATAGCTGACATTTTCCTTGAACCTGTGCTTAATTTGTCCCTCATTTGAATCTAAAGCCTTGGGGATGGACTTGTATTAATTAACAGTACTTTATTGTATTTCTATAGCATATAAGCTTACGAAACTTACTTTCAAAACCACATTGGTGGTACATTTCAGGCCTAAAGAATTGCCCGCGGAGAATGGAGAATGCTCGACGGAAGCAAAGCCGTGCAGTAAAAGATCGTTGGAGGACGAGGAGGAGAACCCCGAATTCTTGTCCAAGAATAAGCTGAAGAAGAAAGCACAGAACCCCCACAGGAACTTTGACCTGGCACAGAAACGTAAGGTTCTTGACATTGAACAGCCTGTCAAATCACAGGGTCTTCTGCTGTTTTTGCGGTGGTAAATGTTCAGTATCGTTGATGTTAGATGGAGGCAGACACAATTAGCATCAGTATTTGAGAAGACACGCAATTTTTCAATACTGTTTGCGTATTTATTTTTGCTGATTTTGTTTGTGTGTATTTTTCATGTACATTTAAAGACAACGTAATGGATTAATACGAATTTCATTACCTTCTCTTTGCTCATGCGTTTGCTCCACACAAAAATAATTGGGTCATAGATTCTCAGTCACACCTGAGCTTGTATAACCAGACCACAGTGGGTCTTTTTAATCTCTCAGTAAAACCTGATATAGTAAGTTGAGGGTTATAAAATTGAAAGGGATTAAACAGCTGATCAGCTTTTTCTCTTTACAGCTAAATATGCAAAATGTGAACAGTGTGGAAATCCAAAGGTAAGCCTGTGTCTTGTGAATAATAGTTCAATGGCATGTGTGTTCGGTTTTCGAAACCTGTAAGAAGGGTGAGGTACAGTGGCGGCTATGATAATAGCCCTTGCTAAAGGCTTTTAGACAGACTGTGAAATAGGGTGCAGTAAAAAACAGAGCTGTAAAGATGTATATCTGTACATAGTCTCTTTCTAAGCCTTTTATTCTTTATTGCACATACTGTTTGTTTCCTTAGAATGAAAGTCTCCCAGATTTCTTTTATTTCATTTGTTATAGACCAAACAAAGGCTGCTTTAAGAGATTTTAAGAGATTTTAGAGATTTGAAGATGACATAATTAAAGACTGCAGTGAAATGTTACCAGTGTGACAAATCCTGTACTTGCGGTTCTGAGTTTTGACATTGAATGCAAGATGAATGTCTCTTGTTTGTTTTAATAGAATTTTCTTTGACGCAGTTAGGAATTAGTTAGGTGTCATAGTAGAATTCTGTTAGGATTACTTATTGAATGATGAAAGATGTCACACTTCAGAGAATGGAGTTAGAAGCTCTATACCTTAAGCCTTTTAGCTGCTGATATATTTATAAGGTTATTTTGTTTTTAAGGTTTGTCGCAAAGCAATTTCTTCCTTGATCAGGCTCATTATAATTAAAAACAGCCCATTTTTGGCTGCAGGTTTGGTATATCTTACCAGATGGGAACATATTTAGCTTTTGTCTGGGTGAATATATGCTCTATTCCACAAATATGACTATATCTTTGTCCTTTTATTGGAGGCATTTGCACTGCAGTATTCCCTTTTAAAGCAGCTATATAATAGTTTTTAATTAGGAATCCCCTGTGGAGGTGCTTTTATGCATTTCTCCTGTTTCCATTGCAAAATTGTTTGGAGGTCAGGGAATATTTGATTAATTGACTCAGAAGGTATATTTGTACAACCTTTGGTGTCTCTCTACTGGGGCTGCATGGTATCTATATAGAAAGTTGTTCTCCTGACTGTGATTGATCCAAAATGACTCATTGTAAAGCCAGACAATTTGACAGCTGCCTTTGTTATAGGGATTTCTCTATATTCATAGAAATGACAGAGAAAGTTTTATTTTTATTGTAATTATGCACTTCGTCATCCCGTAGCAACATGGAATAGTGTGCTGCATTGTAGGCTTTGCATTGCTGGTTCTTAAATGTGCTTTGAAGGTTGGTTCTTTTATATTTGTTGACATGTTTATAGTCCCTTAACATCTACAGTTGTATGTTTAAGGGCGAGTGAGTATAAAAAGTTTAAAAATGTACTGCGAGTATTATGGGTTGTCTGTAAATTTGAAAGCGTAGACAATTCCCCCTACAGTTTAATTCAGTTTTGCCCTGCTAAGCATCTAGGCTGTTTTTCAAAAGTATTTTAAAAGCATACTCTTGCCATTCACAGTGACCTTTCAAGGACTGAGATACTTTCATTAAGGAAATGAAGCAATACTTTACCTTTTTGTTTTACTTTGACCTTTTGATCCCTGAATGAGGTTCAGCAGTCTGCTACAGCACATTATTTTAATGCTGATTTATTAAGCACTACTGGCTATATTTAATGGAAAGGATTTTTCCTGCGCATTTGATTTTAATGTTCATTGTTGATTTATATAGCTTGGTGTGTAAGAATTATACCTCAAGGATGTTGGAAAGGTATTTTTAATTATATAACATAAATTGCATGGAAAATAAAATATGCAATTGAAAGCTTAGAAAGCTGCACTCATATACTCTTCCTACTCCAAGGGTTGCGTTGTCTGCATTTAAATTGCATTTGAATAGAAGCGACATAATCAGAAGATGCAAATAATAATCTGAAGAATGACTCCAATCAATGTGAGTCTCATATGATTTTATAGATGCGAGTGTCACCTGACAAACATGACCCCTAAAACTCGCCAGATCGTCTGATGAGGGGACCTGTGTACTGTAGTGGCACTTAAAGGAGTGCTAACAAAGGGTTTTAAAATGCATTTATGTATTAGTACTGGCAATATTATCACTGGCCCCACCTTTTTGTGTGGTATATCGCTGACATAACTGCAGCTAGACCATAAGAAAAGGGGCATCTGTGATCTTAGTGCTGGTAAGAGATAAGAGATTATTTGTATCAAAAAGAAACCCAAAATAACTCAATAAAATGATCGAAGTGGAACAGACAAAACCCCAGACAAGTTTTCTTAAAGATTCAAATTGAAAAGCTTGATGACTCACACATCGGATCCACGTTGATGATTTCTAGGGAATGCTCCCTGAAATTGTCTCTGTTTAGCTCTTGGCTTTTCAGCAGCAACGTGTTTGTTGACAGGAAGCCTCCTTGATTGCAGCTGGATGTGAGAGGGTGGAGAGGTTAATCACTTGTAGGAACTTAGTTAAGTTGATCAGCATCAAATAAAAACAAGAAAACATCACAGACAGTTAGGCTTTCATAACGCGCTGCTCTGCAAATGGATTTTGGCAGCAGTATCTGAATAATGCAGTATAAAGAATGTTAATCTGGTCAATTTAATGTAGTATGTATTTAAATGCAAATCTCTACTGGGTATTTCTGCCTGTAGAAATCTGTAAAAGCAGCAGTATTTAGAAGGCCGTGACTGTGCAGCTGATTCTATAGGCTTTGAAAATGAAGTAGTCAATACACATCGAAAGACCCACATTTTATTTATTTTTTCTTTATGGTTCCAGTCAGATATGCTCTTTTGGTCTAGTGTGAAGATTATTCATGCCTTGAAGTCCTTGACTGACTCACCAACAAGCAAAAGCTCGCCTTCAGTTTTCTGTATCAGGCTTTTTTTAAGCTTGAGAGCAGCTAGAGCACCTGTAGGGAAGTTGAACTGCACACTCTGCGGACAGCTGACAACATTAACTATTTACAGTTTTGCTGTTTAAAACTTATTTAATTTTTCTTTTAGCACCCACGTCAAAATATTACTCGTGCTCTTTCCAAATCAGCATTTTAATAATTCTCAGGAGCTTCCATTGAAATTGTCATGTTTTAGATGATCCTCACGTAAATGACAGCGTTTGCTGGTCTGCCCTCTGTTCTGACAGCTAAAGCCTTTTTTTTTAAAAAAAAAAAAAGAGGATGCAGGGAGCAGTGGAACCATTTTTACACATTGCATTGCATAAAACTACTTCTGTAATATAAACAAAATGATTGGATAGGGATGAAAAGGGTAAATGTTGTCTTTTATATCTGCATTTTAGAAACGCAATGTGGTTATTGTTTTGCGTTTTATTAAAATGTCCTTCGTAGTTTTTCTCTTGTGTTACTCTGACTGGTTATGGATTTTATTTTTATTTTGCTTTGACCCCCAACTGGTACAAATCAAAACAAGTATGGTAAAAAAAATAATAATAATTTTATGTATTTAATTATTAAACTGATGTAATAAATTTATTATGAATAATAGTTTTTACAGCATTACTTGCAATGTTACACAGTAATCCACACCTCCACATTTATTTTACCCTTTCATAACGTCGATGCATCTTCTTTTTTAGAGAACAATATATTGATAGTGAAAAATGAGGCATCCACAGTCTTAGATTTAAAGCCTGAACGCTGTGAGCAGACAGAAGGGTTCAGTAACCTGTTACAGTTTCATAGAGAACAATGATTTCATAGTTCAAGCTCGCAGGGGTTTTAAAATGAATAAGGTCTGATTTAAACTTGTTGATGCATTTTCTTTTACAAAAATACAAAAATTACTAATTAACATAAACATATGAAAAGCACTTCTTTTTTGTCTTTTGTTATTTTTTCATTTTTTAAAGAATATTTGTCTCTGTGTTAAATAAAACAACATAAATCATATCTGTACTTGTGTGAGTGTGCAGTACGGTAACAATATATACCCAACACGCCAAATAATATAGTTTTAAGTGAACGTCAACAAGTGGCAGCATTTACATTCCAATGATTTGTTTTTGTAGGATATTTATAAGTCTGTATAATGCCAGCTTGTTGCATGTGGTAAGTGCAGAACGGTTTAGATGCTTTTTCGAGGATTCCTCAGGGAAGTATAAAGTAGACATACTGGAGTTTAATGGCACATTTGAGGGAGTATGCGCCAAGGTCTGGGTGCAGTCCATCTGCTCCATGTCATACAGAAGCTGGTGAATTCATAACCTTGCCAGGGACCTACTTCGCTCAGAGAGTTTGCTGAGAGAAACCGAGATTAATTTTGCAAAAGATTCATCCTCGTTTTTTTCTTTTGATTTATCTACATTGTTCAGCCTGTCTAGCAAAGCTTCTTCCACAGGAAGAGGTGCTGAATCTAGCTGACCTACAGATGCACTTTCTGTGTTGCTGCAAATACTTTCTCTTCAGCGTTGTTTGGTGGTTCTGGGTTCTGAAATTATAATAACTTCACAGCAGTTATTATATATGAACGTATATGGCAAACAGCATTATGAAAGATACACATGCTGCATTATCATATTCTAAGTCATGTAATATTACTATGGAAATAAATATGTCTGTGTTTTTATGACAAAGAAATGAAAGCCAGATGGGATAAAGATTCTATCAAGCTAGAATTATTTTCTGTTCATGAATATTTCACAATTTGTTTATTTATTATTACTCCTTACTGCTTATTTCTTTGTGACAATCCTGCATTTACTGTACTTGTTTTATTTATTTAGTTCAATACATACCTCACCATCCTGCTCTGGCACATTTGAATCTGTGTCCCTGTGTTTGATAAATTCGGATAGCCAGCTCAAAAGTTCGATATATTTCGGTATTTTTCTATTTCCACCAACATCCCCACTCTTTCCCCTAATTTTTTTCTTATTTTGAATATATCTGTCGCGTATATACTTCCATTTCTCCCTACAGACTTTGACGTCTTTACCAATATTATTAGCAATTTCCTTCCATGAATTATTGCACTGTCTTTGTGTTGTTTTAAAGAGGAATCTTACAGGTGCCTGCACTTCCTAACCTCCGCAACTTTTCATCCAAATCGTTCATGGTTTTCTTCTGTGGATGAAGAAGCGCCTCGCGTAAAAAGTTAAACAATTTCAACTTAACGATTTAATACCCGTGCCTATGCCGTGCGCCTCACACATCTCAAGACACGCACCAATTATTTTTCGATTGTTTCACGAGTAGGTTGCGCGTAGTTGATGCATGCGTCCCAAAAAAGGCTGCACGTCCTGGACTATGAATAGCCCTTTAATCCAAGACTATATCGCTGCAGAACGAATGCTCCCATAGCGTAGCTGTTGCATGGAGCTCACAAAAGGGGAGTGCTGCGTGCGCAGCTTGTAATTTACGTCGTGCTTCATTCACCCTCCACACCCCTACCACTTGACGATAAACAGGGTATGGGAGGGGGAGAACACTGAAGATAGTGATTACCCTGTGAGAATTAATTGGTCATCCATGGCCAGTGCCCCACGGACCTTAGGTTTAGGGTTAGGTTATTGTTACGAAATAAACGTAGTTTTAGTACGTAAATTCATCACCCTTATGTGATTGGGCTGCAGATGACGTCTGTTACGAGTTGCGAACACAGCACTACCCTGTGTGAGCTACCCTGCGAGAGCTAAGCTGTGGGAGCCTTCGTTCTGTAGCAATACCCCTCTCCTTTAATCAGCTCCCTGGAGAAAGTGCCAGAACTGCTTGTCATCTGCTTTCACAGAGGGCGCTCAGAGGATTTATGATTCATTTATAACTGTCCTTGTTTGTTTGACATGAAACTGGCAAAAAGATGGTGAGGGTTAGAGTGTAACAGTGATACACTAACTGTATAGAAATTGCGATTGCATTTAAAAGGTGAAAGCGAGGTAACATCTTGACTTGTGCAATCATTTCTTGGAGTTTGTTCTTGGTGGAGCGGGGCTTGGGTGTGTGTAAGCTGATTATTTTCTCAGTATCAAATGGTTTCACAGTATCCAATTATATGTTTGATATATGTCAGCTTGGTTTAACTGATGAGCTCTGTATCTTTGGGATTTGTACACAAATACATTAAAAACAAATATATACTCAGTTTTAAAAAAATTAAAAATTCAGGGAACACAAAACAGCCATGCTCCATTTTCTCTGCTTTGACAGACTGAAATCACAGAAGTATACACATTCTTCTTTCATACAACTTTTTGTTTTGTAATTGTTTTCTTGTAGTTATTTCAGAAGGACATGCTTTAGGTGCAACGGTTTGTGAATGTATTGGCTACTCTTTAAAGCTCTAGTAATGTATAGTTAATGTTGGTTGCTGGTTTTGAGCAGAGAACACCTCCGCGCTAGAAGTCGGTATAAGAAGGTAAATGTTTCACAAGCTACAGCATCCCCAGAAGATTTCCCTCCCTAAACCATGACAGTGCAGTCGCCAAAATATTGTCTTTGTTTTATGCCTGAATGGCACAAAGCCTCATACCTCATCAAGCATTGTCTAACAAACAATTGTCCAATTTCAATGCTGCACTGGATGAATTGCGGATGATTAGTCTAATGAGCTTGATTCAGGTGCGTAACCGAATGTGATTTTGCTGGGTTGTTTAAAATACGGTGACTCAATACTCATTAGTCCAGTTTTGTTTTTCAGGTCACAGTGAAAGGAAAATGGCAATTAAATAGACTTATCCTTCTAAAAGAGCCTCTGACTAAAAGTATTGTGTGGGTGGGTGGGTGGGTGGATGGGGGGGGGGATATTAAAACTCCATTTTGAAATACTTTTTGTTCATGCATAAAGAAATGTTCCTGATTCATCTGTTTAGCAAGGATCCCCTTTTTCAGAACTCTCTAGATTCAAAACAAACTGTTAAAGGTTAAAGACCTCATGGAAGGGTGTACTTGATGGAATAATGTCCAGTGAGTGAGAAAGCAGAGAAGAGCAGCTAGACAAATCCCAGGGTTAAAGGGGACAAGTTATGAGGACAGGTTGAAGGAACTGATTTGAAATCGATCCCAACAGCGCAATATCAGCATTGCAGTCTATTCTTGTTCCTCTGATGTTGGAGCAAGAAGAGACTGGGGTGGGGGCTACGCTGACAGGCCATTTGTGAAAATGAGTTTGTATATTTCAGCTATTTCTAACTAGTACTGCTGTATAGATTACATTACCTTTTGTTTCCTTTGCACATGTATGCTATTAATTAAATTGCCTCTTACCAGCGATCCTGAAAGACGATACAGTATGTTCTATTGCAATACAAAATCTCAGTAAAGGTTTCTCCATTCATACCACAAGGATCTCAGATCCTGCTTTCAATCAAGGGTTTGTTCAAGTGGATATTGCTCTCAGCGAATGCTTTTTTTTTTTACCAGATATTTGTTTTATACATCGCCCACAAAAGGGCCATTTCCACAAATAGAGCATACATCAAAGCACTGATCCTAACTGGAAGGATATTTTGATCATTGTTTGATTTTCATAACCTCTTTAGTAGGCACAATACTCAAGATAGTGTATCTGAAAAAGAATTGCTTTAAGTTAAAATCTTTGTAAGTTTTGTCTATTACTTTTTGCAGTGTCTCCTACCCTTCAGAAGTACATAGTTGAACAAATGTTTTGGTGAGAATGTCTTGCTCAATGTCTTATGCGTTTATGCTGATTACAATATGTGACTAACATGTACGCAGACAATCATTTTATTCCCCGGATACCCATGTCTCGTTCTGCCCATTACTGTTCACAAAAAATCACGCATTTGGATCCAGGAGCTATAAATCCCCTTGGGCAGAAAGATTCATGATAAACAGCCACTTAGGCTTCAGTTGCTGTGCTTTTTCCTTTATCGAGGTTCATTTAAGTGGTGGTAGATTATTTAAGGCTAATTGGGTTCCGTGTCTCTGTTGCTATTGCTGGCCTTCAAAGATTATTACCTACTGAAAATTACACACTTTTGTAGAAATTAACATGGAATTAAAAAACGTTTGCTAATGTTCTTTTTTTCCTCCGTGAGTATAAAGTTATTGTGATTCTGAACTCCATTGTAGATTTCAACAAAGATATTTTATTAGATACAGTAGAGCAACTGGGTACTCTATTTTCCTTAAGCACAAGCTGCATTCCCTCTAAGCTTTTTAGATACTGAGAAATGTGCCGTTTTGACTGAGAAAGGGTACATTATCAGCGAGAAACCTTCGGCCACGCATTAACCCTTTTAATATATTTTTGTTGCATTATACAATTTTGAAACAATATTCCAACACAAGTATCTCAACAATTTTACAATTTACCTTAAATTTAAACAAGACATTTACTGTGGCTCTGCCTCTGATTTTGAATCATCCTCTGATCCTATGCAGCCCTGTCAGTTGTTATCATAGATAGACTGCATGCTTAACTGGAAGCCTGCATACAGTTGCTTTATACTACTGCATAAAACACTGGCATATACACTTAAATGTGTAAATTTTTACCCATTTCAAAACGCTTGAGATGATTTCTGAAATGGTCGTTTTTTAAAAGGGAAATAAAACAAAAAACGTCAAAGTGTGAGTATTGTGATTTTATTTATGTTTACTTATACTTCTAAATGATGCAGGAAGATTGTGCTTCACTGATTTTAGTATTCAATTATACGACAAGTTAAAAACTGTAAAGTTCATGAGCAGCACCGAACAGCACTCTCTATAGGCAGAATCGCCAGACGCCTGCTTCGCCCACCCTGCACCAGTAGTAGATTCGCTGGTGCCCGAGTGAGCTCTGCACGAATGTGACGTGCATTTTTACAGAAGGAAATCAGAGAATCAGCTGCAAGACAGACACAAATATGCTTATGTTAATGTTTTGTAAGAATGCTCTCAAAATAATAGGTTTACCTCAAGAGGCTGGAGTCTCGATTGAGGTTGATATTTATGATAATATTGAATAAAAATTAAGCTTTTTTCGTCCAGGGCAAAGTTAGCTTTTATACTGTACATTGGAGACCTGTATTTTATGCTTCTCTTCCACTGTACAACCGAGCCGTGCCGGGGCTGTACCGAGCCCTCACAGTGCAGATAGGGAGAGCCTGGGTTGTTTTTCCACTGCAGAGCCGAGCTGTGCTACTGACGTCACACGCAACAAAAAACAATTGTTATTAATTATTGTTTAATTAACTCAGTTTGCAAAAAAGATGCGCAAACAGATGGTGTACAAAAATTGGGGATGCTGTATTGCTGTATTTTGTTAATATATATTTTTGTAAAAATAGAAGGTTTTAAAAATATGATTTGCCAAAGATATCCAGTTTAAGGATAGTGTTTTTTTTTTCTAAAGTTTTTTTTTCCTCTTTTTTTTTTCTTTATATTAATAAAGGTAAAGGATGAGAAATTTGGTAGAATTTTGTGTTTCTGAGTGTGTGAGTAAAGTGTACCATACCCGCGGCTTATGTCCTTTTGCTTCAAATCGTCAGAAATTCAGGCATAAACTTTCTAATTTCTGACACACTACTCCAGATCTTCCTGAACACTTCTATCTGCCCACAGAGAAACTGCAGCCTGCACTTCCTCACTTCTGAAGGCTGTACTTTTCTCTCATCACACACGCTGCCCGCCATGTTTTTTTTTTTTTTCTGGAGTGATGCAACGTAATGACGAAAATCCTTAACCCCGTCCCTGGCCCGGCTCGGCTCAGAGCCAGATTCAGATGTCTTGTTTCACGGTGTGGTTCTCGCTCTGCTCAACAAATACCCAGTGAAGAACCACCCGTATCTGTACCGTACCGAGCCCTCACGGGTTGGATGTGCCAGGGGAGAAGGGGTATTAGTTTCTTTACCTTGCCAACCAGTAGACCTGCATTTTAGTTTTCTTACCTTGTCAGCTATCAAAAACTGTCAGATCAGCTGTCTTGCCCAGTGATTTGTAATAGAGAATACATCAATCACATCGTCTGGGATTACACAAAGTGCCAGTTTACACAAAGTGTGTGCTACAGATTTGAATGCATTTCCAATTTTTATTTGTCTGCTTTTTCATTTGTTTGTGTTTTCACCTAATGTTCCTAATGTGAAAAGTGTATAACAGTAGTAAATATTATATAATAATCATAAAAATGTAATCTACAAACATGACAACCTCAGAATACTAAACCAGCTTAGCCAAATGTAACATTGTTTTGATGGAATAAATACAGTAAACGATTAAACAGGAAGTGTGGCTAAATATCTTCTTACAAATGACAATCATTTTAAAATGTTATGAAATAATAATTCATGTAGATGGTTACCATGTCCCGTCAGCTTTTTTTATTTTTATTTTTTTATCTTGATTTTAATTAGTCAGTTTTAGCAGTAATTGAGTGGTAGTTGAAGCACCATGCTGTACAACCTGAGATCTCAGCCAAGCACAGATTATTTAAATTTAGTTTGCAGGATAAATCAGATGCATTTTTTAATCAACAGATCTGTTGCATGCGGAAGCACAACCTCTAATGTAGCACCATAGGGTTTAAATGAATTCCCAGAAGAAGGTGTACAAAAATGAATGAACAGTTTGTCGGAAGAGTGTTTAGAGATCAAGTCAACTGTAATCAAATTACAGCCATTGTAAGTACTGTACGTGCTGTTCTGCATCTTCAGTCTGTGTCAAGGTTGCTGCAAAAAGAAGGCTTTTAAAGAAACCGCAGATTGCCCAGGTGAGTAAACCTGCCACAGTTCACTTTTAACATGCAAGTGATGACAGCAGGCAAGACCAAATAAGACTTCACCTGCATTGTGTCCAAATGCTGTAAAGTGTGATTCTAATCAAGATCACAGTAAAACCTTCAACATACTGTTATGCAGAGGGAATTTTATTTCCAAGCATTTGAGAAAAACAATTGTAAAAATGTAATTTCGTGTACAGTATGAAATTATTATATATAAATACACGCAGTTTTACCTCCAAGTTGGGGTGTCTTTTTATTAAAGTACATGTGGTTTTTTGGGGTTTTTTTTTATAATAATGGGAGTAAACATATATTTATTTGGATTCCATGAACATTTAATTTTATGTATGGGTTTATTGAGTCTAAAATGATATTGGTTGAATTCTATTTTTCCAAAATAGATATTAAATATAAAAAAATATAATAAATACAGATGAATAACTCAAATAGGTGTAAAAACAAACTTTTGATCGTGTGGATGAAAAAACGTTCTTATGCTGAAAGAGGCCAAATGTAATATAAATATATACCGTATTCCTTTGAATTTAAGACGCACTTGTTTAACCATTTTTTGCTTCTGAAAAATAGCCTGCGTCTTAAATTCAAGTACAGTATAGTGATGCGTGTATTAAAATCGGCAACAAAAGACGTGACTACCTGAATACACAAACAGCAACGTGACTGACTACCGAGAAAAGACAACAAAGACGTCTGCCCGAATACACAAGCAGCAACGTGACACGGCTGAGAAAAAACAAACCAAGCTTCCTGAGGAATTCCAAGAGAAATGTTTACAATTTCAGCATTTCTAACAAACAGTACCAGCTTTGACAGATCGGAAATGCTGATCAGACCCCCATATTTTTTAACATGCCAAGCAATCTTCAGTGCTGTTGTGGTTGCTGGGTTACATGTTGCCTGATGCCATGGAGTGTTGTGTCGTGCTTGCTGTTGCCAGGATGTGTGATGTCGTAAGTGAGTGGTGGTATGTGTACGACAGAGACACCATCTTAAGTATTATACAGTGCGCAGCATGATAAACAAGCTCCGTGGTTAATCTACAACAACACTGTTTCGTGTCAGTTTTGGAAGATACAACAGTGAAATCATGGTATCTTTGTAAAAGCATATTTATTTGATGTTTTATTTTTTCCTCAAATTGAGGGTGGTAAATTTGGGCTGCGTCTTAAATTTGGGGGCATCTTAAATTCGAAGGAATACAATATTCTCTACAGGTACATTGCCAGATGGGGAGATCTGCTAATCAGTCTCACTTACATTTCATTAAATTACCTAAGGGCCTCCCTCCCATCCCTTTACCTCAAGAAATCTAAAGTGTTCCTGCCCCTAATTGGCTACAGATGTCGTCGTTGACAGCGTTATGCTTGAGCTGATTAAGTTCTGATTACATGTCTGTCCCTTGGTAATAGGTTTTACTGTGACCTGACTCCCAGTTAGAGGGCAGAGTAACTCTCACCTATCACTGGCATTAGACACAGATCAGGCTCTTTGGAAGGTCTTGCTCCAGGTATACTGCTGTGAGGCTAATTAGTTTTGGTCTAGCTGACCCCTTTAGAAGATGAGCTGGGATTTACACACCCTCAGGTCTCACATGTTGCTGATTTTGAACTTAAAGGTGTGATAAAGTTTTAAAATCCATTTAAATTGGTCTCATCTTTAAAACACCTGCAATGTTACACTCTTCTTCATGTTGGTAATTTCAGTCTTTCTTTAGGTTTTGATGAACTTGACAGTAGTTTCTCCAAAGTAAGTATTACTGAAATTGCTACAGATTTTTAAAAACACAT
This sequence comes from Acipenser ruthenus, assembly GCF_902713425.1. Taxonomy (NCBI): domain Eukaryota; kingdom Metazoa; phylum Chordata; class Actinopteri; order Acipenseriformes; family Acipenseridae; genus Acipenser; species Acipenser ruthenus. The sequence goes on along the minus strand of NC_081207.1, from coordinate 5,964,717 downwards.
GTTTTAATAAATACTATAGTGTCACCACAACATGTTGATTTTGGACAGAACTGTTTCACGACCAGGAGACACCCTACAAATGAGGTGTTACCTTACAGATTAGTGGTCCTTGTGGCACAGGTGATGCATCTTTTAGAGACTATGGGCCTTATTTTGAAGCAAGTGCAAAGACAAATTTCTACCATTTTTGTACCATTTTAAATAGATTTCTTTCCCCTGCTTCAAAGGAGGGCCCCATATGTGCTTCATACTGTTACATCTCCAACTTTTACAAGTGGTAACAACAAGTGGTATTCATTTTTTTGTATGTGCATTGCATCTAAGGAGGCCATTTAATATACTTTACTGTCATGTAGCCTCCATTAACAAGATGTTGCATAGTCCCCAAACCAGCAGTTATAGAACACCATTAGTGTGTTTCCATAGTTACCTGCTGAAAAAGGCATTCAGAGCTTCTCTCAGATGACACACTTGCTTCTCTGGCTTTACCTTTCAATATTAATAGAAACTCCAGAATTGTATTAGGTCAGGCACAATGATGTTAGGTCAAGCAAAATGCAACTGCTGCTGTATGCTGCTGTATGAAATCATCTGCTGTGTTTTTTGTTTTTTGTTTTTTTTTCTCGTTTTGAAGGCCACGAGTTACTGTTCAAAACCAAGTCTGAGAAATCACTGAAATGGAAGAATGCAGAGAATGAAGGCATGATGAATGGAGACAAGGCCAGGGGCCAAATCCAGACAGGCAGCATAACGGCACAGCTGAACGGGACTGAGAGTGGCAATGTGGTGTGAGCCAGGAGTGCCAGGCATTAGCCACACAAACTCTGTGCTGCTACTACCTTTTAATGCATTCCTATAGTCTGCTTGTAGCCTTTCTTTGCTTCTGAATATTTTTTACTCCCACTTGATCATTGTGGAGTCCTTCATTTAGGTTAATGTGCCAATTCAGCCCCTTGCATCTCGGAAACCATTAGATATGCAGACTTCCTATTTTCAGGGTTAAATTTCCAGCTGACCTTTTGCTATATTTTTTTTACACTACGGTTTTCAGATGATACTGGACAAAAGCTTTAAGAATTTGGCACAGAGCTGTATTTTATGCTATATTGGATTGTGTTTAGATACTGACTTGAAATGTGATACACCGCTGTATCCTATGATGAAGTCTGATTACAGGTGAACATATTGAAGCCAATATTTACATGCAGACCCAGTATAGTAAACTGACTGACATTCATTGGGAATACTTTGATCTCTTGGATTTTTTAAAATATTAAATTAAAATGTCAACTCCACAATGATGTGTAAGATTGGAATCAGTTCTCAAGCTCAAAGGTATAAAAATGGCTTTTGAAACACTACTGGATAGACCCATTAATTGAGTGGAGGAAGGGGTAGGATTTTATTATATTACATATAGATGTTAATATAGACTTGGATGAACAGTAAAGCTCAGGTTTTGGAAAAATACAAACAAATATTTATTGGTAACTAAAGGGACACTTAGTTGACTTTTACAAGAGAAATCTAAAATGTCTAATTTTATAGATTTGATGATTGAAAACAAAACTGATTGATTAGAGCACTCAGTGTTATGTACGTTAAAACTGTGGAAACTTTGAGTTTTAAGCACTTGGAAGAAAACATAGTGGTGCTAACAATTACAGCTCCATTTCTTACTAGGTTGTTGCCTAATTGTAATGATATTAGTGAGCCAGATATACAATTTATTACATTTAACTGCCTTAAACAATAGTTGTAGGTATAGGTGCATTCTTTCTTTTTAGTTTTAGTATCCCACATGTTTCTTTTCCCAAGCTACAATGTCATTTTACAGGGACCTGCTTTGCAATATAGACTATTTCAAGGATCAATACATTTGGGTGTTATTAGAGACCCTGTGCACCCCACAGCCAAGACGGGGCCCACATATACTCATACAAACGCAGGCTTATCAAACACTGAAAGGCGGCTCTTGTGTAGCTGTAAAGCAGTATTTAATGCTTTTATTTTTGCTGTGCACTGATTTATCATACAGAACAGTTTAGTTAATACAGGGGTATTTGTTATTCAAGTCATTAGGGTTATGTTAGGGTTAGCACCGATGTACCTGCCTCTGTTATAAAAGGGACATGTCGTTTAGAGTCTGCTTTAGCAGATTAGAAAAAAATGTTTAGCAATTCTGGTTGTGAAGGCGATGATGATCGTGAAGGAATACAATTCATGCCTGAGCACCCAGTGCCTATGATCTTGTGGAACAAAAAACAACCATGCAACATTACAATGACTTGTATCCCTTTTATCACTGTAATAGCTCAATAAATTATATAGCAAGGCCAGTATCTGCCAGTATTTGGGGCAGTTCTGAAGATGCTGTTTCACAAGGAGTCCTTCAAAAATAATAATAATAATAAAAAAAACATGTAGACTGTCTTTTGGATTTGTATTAATTTATGGCAGTAAAACTAGCATACAGTCTACTGGATGTTGTTGTATTCCCAAAGAATCTAAACTGTGGGAACTCTGAATTTGTTTTGTGATGTATACCAACTTACTGTCTTGAGTTCAAATGGATTATGTTGTTTTTTCTCGCTCAGACAGGATTATGAGCAAATCTTTTTTTACAATCCTTTTATATTTCACTAGTGTTGATTTAATCATAAAGTGTCATTCTTTTTTTCCCCTTTTTAATATGAACATTGGATTGAATTATATTAATAGTATACGGGTTAAACTGCTTTGCAACCCAGATTTATTGGTAAAGTGAGATATTCTGAAATCTAAATCCATCACAAATACCGAGTTCTGTACTGCATCAAATCATAACGTTGTAGTTCTGGGAGAACACAGTTCATCTGCGTTTTAGTTCAGAAATGTAATTAAAAAATACGATATTTAAATATTAAGTACAACGCATAATTTCGATTACGTTCTATTAACGTAATGGACAGCTTAAACTGTTCGACCTCCGTTCCATTTCATCCTTCAGCACCACCGCTCGAGGACAGCTCGTTATTCTAAAGCAGCTACTGTGGTGTAGCGTGGATGTATCAGAACATACAGGTAGTGGACAAAAAAATGGAAACACCTGGGTAAATGAGGGACACCAAGTATATTGAAAGCAAGGGCTTTCACACAGGTGTGGCTCATGCGTTAATTAAGCAAGTAACATTCCAGCATGCTTAGGGTCATGTATAAAAATGCTGTACAGGCCTGGTTGCCTATAATTATGGCTAGCATGGCTGCAAGAGGAGACCTCAGTGACTTTGAAAGAGGGGTGATTGTTGGGGCGCGTTTGGCAGGAGCTTCAGTGACCATGACAGCTAAACTTGCTGATGTTTCACGAGCAACAGTGTCTAAGGTAATGTCGGCATGGAACTCCGAGGGAAAGACATCATCAGCAAAGGGCAACAGTGGGCGGAAGCGCATACTCCATGATCGTGATATCCGTGCATTAATTCGAAGTGCAAGACAAAACAGGCGAGCAACTGCAGATCAATTGACTGCAAATTTCAACCTGGGGCGCGAGCAGCCAGTTTCATCAAAAACGGTCCGCCGAGAACTCCACAGAGCGGGATACCATAGTGGCCCAACGCCCTATTAAGTGACTTTACATTGGTGTTTCCATTTTTTTGTCCAGTACCTGTATCTACTCTGTGTGACAGGGGGGTTGTGGTAGAAGTACGTTATAGTGCATAGACAGGTATGGTATTTACACTGGGACGCAGTACAATAACCTGCTATCCCGCTGTGTATGATATATAATATTCAATACTGAACATGTCATAACATTACGTTTGTCCAGTTATTAATCGTAAATTGTAGGGTGTACTGTGTATTATTTTTTCTGTTTTCTAAAAATATTTTGTTTAGAGATTATTCGGGCAATAGTTTGATGATAAGTTCTAAAAATGAAGTGACATCATTCACGTGCAGCAAGCTTTCTGACTAGAAAAAGTACCGCAAACAGGATGGAGGACTCGGTCCAGCATGGAGTAAAGGCTGCTCTACAGCGTTAGAACGTTACAGACCATTCCACTATTCCAAAATTCACTATTAATATTTATTGTGCCTTTTGCACAGTCTAGTTACTTTGAGTGCAAACTCTCGCCTCTCCCAGAGGCATCCCAGCTATAGCTCTCTTCTGCCACCCACCGGTTTAAAACGAAGTCCTGTTTGATTTTATATGAAGTGGAGAGTGTGTCTGTTTCCCCAGAGTTTCAGCCAGAACTGTGAGAGACCACCTGCACTCTGCAGCTTTCCATCAAAAGCGGGAGACATGGAAGTTGCACAGCAGCACTGGCTAACCTTTCAATAAAGGCGTTGTTTTAAGTCACTCTGTCGGGCATCTAAAGCATTTATACATTTGTATTTAAAAACTTTTTGCGTTTTACATTTGTTTTAAATCGGTAATTGTTCAAAAAACGTGTTTTTATAGAAATGTTTTTCCCCGCCGGGGATCATATTTAAATGAATCTGTCTAGCTTCTTTTTAATAGATCCTTTGTGAATACTGTACTTAAAAACAAAACAAAAAAAACAGTTTGTAGCTCTGATTGCTGCCGTAGATTACAATACACTATGAGAATAAGTGACGCTATGAATTTTACAGAATTCTACCTCCGATTTGGACACTTGTTTCCTAAGAACCTTTCCTTATTCAACAACAGTTTTCGGGACTCGATTCCTTTTACCGACAATGTGCTTTTTTCGGGACGTGAGCCCAGCACCATCATATTGGTGATAATGTACTCGCTGTCCTTTATTATCGGGCTGGTGGGCAACATCATGGCACTGAGGGTCCTCACGCGCAAGAGAAGGAACCGGCTAGCGGGAATCTCTGCCACCAGAAGCCTCCTAATTAACCTAGCCGTCTGTGACATGATGGTGGTGTGCATCTGCATGCCTGTTAACCTCGGACACCAGGTGTACAATGCGTGGATCTTTGGCGACTTTTTGTGTAGTGCTGTCCCGTTTGTCCAAGCGGTGTCCGTCTCCGCCAGTGTCCTTAGTCTCGCAGTCATCAGCTTGAACAGGTACTACAGCGTTCACAATCCTCTGAACGCCAGGTCCTTCTTTACGTGGAGGAAGATCTTTTGGATGATTTGCGTGGTTTGGGTTTTGTCCTCGGGGCTTTGCATGCCGCTGATCTTCATGAACAAAACCAAGGACCTCGTTCTGCTGGACGGACAGCAGGTAATAACGGTGTGCATGGAAACCTGGCCACATGTCAGACTCAGGCAAGCTTATAACTTTCTGCTCTTCTGCTCCCTGTACGGCTTTCCCGTTCTTTTCAACCTCATCATTTGCTTTCTCACTGGGCGCAAGCTGTGGAGCACCGACGACAAATTTAAAGATTACACGTGCAATTTAGCTGCGTCTGGGTCGCGGCTGAAAGTGCGCAAGAAAATAGCGAAGATGGTGGTGGCTTTGGTAATTCTGTTTACGCTCTCCTGGTTACCAATGTACGTGGTGGACATTTGGATCGATTTTAATATGCCCAATGCCTCTGCTGAGGAAGAGGACCTCGATCATGTTCAGCACGAATGGATTCTGCAAGCGAGACCCTTTGCGCAGTGGCTGGGGCTGACGAATTCAGCGCTCAATCCTCTGTGCTACTGCTTTGTGGGGAATTTATACAGATCCGCCAAGAAGTTCAGAAAGAGCTACAGGAAAAAGTTCTCGTCTGTGTTTAGCTTGCCATTGGCCCAGACCCCACCCATCAACTCTGTCCCGAGGTTGTTGTCTTACAGGGCTTCAGATGAGAATTCAGACTCGGAAATCTGCGGCTGGAGAGACTTTGCCTTTAACGAGAATCTCACTAAAAACAAGAGCGTCTCCGTTGTCACTGTGTGTGAAACGATATTCGACTGAGTAAAGCTGTCTATACTGCATGCTGTACGGTACATGTATTTTTGTAAAGTATTTATAATAAAATCACACTGTTGATTTTTGGCTTTTATTCTATTAAATGTTCATATTCTATTAGGTGTTCATTTAGCATATATATATATATATATATATATATATATATATATATATATATATATATATATATATATATATATATATATATATATATATATATATATATATATATATATATATATATATATAAACGGGGGTTTCAAATGGACAGCACAATATTGCAAAGCAGTGTGATTTTTAGCTTCAGAATGTCTTCTAAATGTAGCTCTATAAATGTCCCTGCTATATATATAATGTGTGTGTGTGTGATTTTCCCATTTACAAAAATCATGCACGCTCTAACTCATTTATTACTTTTCTTCCACAGTTGTGTTCTCAAGATCTGGTCAGTTGTGACTTGAACGCGCTCTACCAGTTTGATTTTACAATACCTAGCATGTCTCTACCAATGGATGTAGTTTTTTCATGTTCAAGAGATGATAATTCATTATGATTTAGATGTGCTGGACTTTGAAGTACCATCACGCATTGTTCTGGTCGTGTATGATTGATATTTTGATTTATAAATCAGATGAAAACGCCCGACCCATAAATCGCTATATCTCGCAGCCACATTTTCAATATTCAAATGAGCGTATTGCAGAAGGACATTTGGGTTAATCTAGAACATTATATTTTACATGAAAACTACAGTACACAGTTTAAACATCTCAGTAAATTTCCAGAAGAAAACTGGTAAGCTCGCAAATGTACCATTTATTCCGGTTACACGTCTGGTTTTTCAGTAATTTTGTCGATTTTTATTAATAGCGTGTCTACAGGTGTTGCTAATAAAATCTATTAATATGCGCTGTTCTGCTCAATAACACTTGCTTACTAGCTGGTTTAATGTGACAATTGATGTTATGGCTTTAAAGTGTCACTGTGCTTTTTTCACCTGTCGCTCCAAACTGCATAGCTTGTTCTGTGAGACGTTTGATCTTCCTTAAAACATGTTGTGTGGTATTGTTCAGACTCCAGTTAAACTCAGATAAACCTTTTGCGTCTAACCATTTACGACACCCAACTACACTGCTAACTATTTATAGAATAACCAAATGCGTGTATTAACTAATTAACAATCGTTTTGAAATCTAAATGCCACACAGCGATTTTGTTACAAAACAAAAAATTATATATATATATATATATATATATATATATATATATATATATATATTAGAATCTAAAACAGAAAGAGCAGAAAATCAAATCTGGAATTTTGTAACCTTGATTAGACGCACATATTCAGAAGCCACAGATTAGTCCTGCGACTGAAAAATGACTGATTCCAAATTCCAGAACTGATTAAACCAGAGAACCTCTGATATGCGGCATCCTTTCTGCTTGTCTCTTAACAGTGTCTGGTTATTCAGTTTGACAGGCTTTTCATTTTCTATTCCCTTGAAAGGAGGGAGGCAATATAAATGGATACAGATTATTAATATTTGACTTAAGTAGTCCAGTCATATTTCCATCCATGCAAATGCCACTGTCAAATAGAAATATATATGATCATTCACCTGGGACTATTGTTCTCAAAGGGTATCCAAGTACATGCCACAAAATGTTATTTTTCATATTGAGAGAGCCTGCTTAAAGTGACCATTAGCACAGTGTCTAGACTAGCTGTTATAAGAGATTTCAGATGAGAGGCACCCTTCTTAGACATATTATATAAATCACAAATTGAAGGTTATACTCGAACTATTATTTCACATAAAGTGCTGTGCTATACAGAAGATAGAATTTGGTTGATTCCTCATACATGATTTATAATTCTAAACGTGACTCTTAGGCAGAAGGAGAAGGCTGACAAACACAGTGTCTCACGTTGAACTGTGAATCTAAGTCACATTGTAGCCTTATAACTCATAAAATGTACAGTGGTTGAGACTGAATTCACTTTCTGAATTCATAGCTTATACTCAGGTCAGAAACACTGTGCAGAAAAGAATGAGGTAACAGATCATGTTTAAGCTATCCTTGCACTGGCACTGAGCCATCCCTTTGTGACATAATTGCAGGTGCTGTCAAATAAAAAATAAAAAAATAAAAGAAGTAGATTATTATAACAACAGAGCAGGATGCAAGTCAGTTACAATAGGAAAGGTCATTTGCAGTATGCGGTGTGATTAAGTCTCCCGTCCTATTTGCAAGGAATCATGGCGCTAACAAAGATATGATTGATCCAGGAAACCAGCAATAGGGTGATGCCATCAATGTGTCTTCAATTAACCACACCACTTTTTGACTTCCAGAGCCGCTGACATGAATCATCGCCACAGAACTGATGCTATGCTACGGTTTAATTAAATTTGAACTCCACATTAGATGTAGCTCTTTCAGAATCAGGAACTTGTGACAACCAGAGTCAATAGCAACTCCATTCAAGGTTAGATGTATTAAATGCATGTATTAACTGTATGCCCTTTAAAGAAAAGGTTCAAGGGTTTAGCATACAGACATATGCCCTTATTATATCACTGATGACACACATTCTGCAGGGAAATTCACACTGAGTAAGAAGGTGGCGGTTTTGATATACAATCAGATTATTCCAAAGCCTGCCTGTAGATGTGTGTGATTTAAGTTGTCAAGGCTTTCATTTTTTTTTATTAACATGAAGGAGAAAAGCAATATAAATGCATTTCAAGTATGAGTTTTTATGCCAAGCTTTGAAAAAGCATCACTGGATTGTGAAGGCTAGGAAAACAAATATACTCTTTAAATACTGTTTATTTGATATGATTTTGGTTTTCAGTGTTGCGCGTGTTTATAGCCTTTCCACCTGCACACCGAGCCCTGAGGGCTCCAGGCCCTTAAGGTTCGGGTGTTTTTGCACTAGCAAGATACCCGACCGGAGCCGACCCGAACCGTGAAACTCCAGCCTCGCAACATCTCTGAATCTGGCTCGGGGCCGAAGCAGGCTGGGCGGGGTTAAGTCATCACGCTCAAGCGTCATTCCAAGAAAAAGTGCGAAAAAAATGGTTGACGTCGATGTAGATGAGAGGAAAGTGAAGGCTTGGGAGACTGATGAGGTGCAAGCACTAGAGTCAAGCGTTCGAAACGAGAAAATACATACTTGCCAACATTTGGGGGGTCATACGCAAAAAACATTCATGATCAATCATATAATAGACGTACCCCCCCAACCCAACCCAACCCAACACGACACGAGAGTCATGACAGTGAAAATAGACATAATGAAGCGTCCTTACCTTTGTATAAGTTAGTGATCAGCAGATGTGTCAGCCGCACGAACAGCACAGCGTGCGGTTTTCACCTACTCTACTGTGCACAATAAATGACATTTGCTTTTTTGTCTTCTGTCTTCTGGAGCTGAGTTTCGTGTTCGCAAGACTCATACAGCTCTCTGCCATGAGTATTGAAAAAAATTAAAAATATATGGGAATATGTTATAAAAATTTAAAGCAGTCTTTCTTTACTGTACACATGCACAACACTTGCTTTATACCTCCTGAACACAGATCGGATGTAAACTCCCGGTTGTGATATTCGTATACACACAGCGCCTGCTAATTTATGTTTTAAACAAAATGGGCTTGCGCACACTTACATTTTATTTCTTGAACCTTTTTTTTCACACAATGCAGTGTACCCAGGTAGTTTTTTAAAACAAATATTTTCTCCAAAACTAAACATGACTAAAAGAAATTACTTCTGAGTGCCGTTGAACATATATGCTACTATGCTACATTAGTACTTTATTTAAACGAGGAAAACAAAATGAAAACAAGACAATTGTTTACAGTTTTAAACTAGGTGATATACTGTACCTGAGAGAATAAATGTGTGGAAAGATTACATCACATAGTATAATGTTGGTTATGTCTTTTAAAAACAATTCACCCCCAAACTGTTCCAACGTTTACCTGACGTCATGCCGCACAAAAATGTAGACATAGTCTGTTCTACATGCAGTGTTTCTCCCATAGGGTTGTCAATATAACATCACAAAGAGCATGATGCTGGTTGCTACACTTTATGTCTCTTCAGTGGCCTCTCAGTTGTGCTTCCTGTTTAGTACATCCTCCAGTGTAATTAGTATTTTTTTCTTTCCACTTTCACCTGATGAAGAGGCTTTTTATTTGGCTTAAGAGCCTGCAATAAAGCGAAAGAAAATCAATAAAACCTGCTTGCCTAGATCATTGTGACTAGACTAACACCGTGGTAGATAGAATTATATACATACTGGTCAATATGTCCATAGAGATGCCAGCAACCCACCACATTGCTAAGACCTTAGTCTAGTGATAGTATCAGTAGGAGGAAAACATCCTTTATAAAAGTTTGCCACAGTAAATTTGCATGGTAATTTTGCAGTTTTCCTATGCTTTTTCTGTGGTTATTCCATGCATTTACCATAGATTACAATGGTTTGCCATATTTATTTTGAATCTGCTTTACCGTACATCTATGAGATTTACAGTGCTTACCTATGGTTTACCCTGCTTTCACTATGCTTTATTACATTTTGTTATGTGTTTTGTTATGGCTTTGTCATATAAAAGCTGTCCTAACTACTTTGTAATGTATAGATTTAACATATATTTAACAAGTTAGGATGTAATATACATTCTTATTTATATTGTGCAAGTGGGGTATCGATAACATGGTAGTAACTGGTGGGTTAGTTATTTCCGTAAATACGTTGACTTGAATAAAGGACTGCATGACACATCATCCAAATTTAGAGACCAATTAGTGTAATTTAACATCAATTCAGGTTAGGCTTTTGGATCCTTGCCCTCATGTAACCAAGGTAGCCTAAGGGTACTATAAGTTGAATGTGAAAAGAGAATGCTGTTTTTCTATTAGAAACAGATGGAAGTGGTTGTAACCCAAGATTGTCCATAAAGCCAAACAATGAACAACATGATGGTAAGACTGTGTTTTTTAGGGAGGGGGGGGGGGGGGGGGGGGGGGTGAATATGAAATGAAACATAAAGTATCAGAATTTAGGAGTATACTGAGCCACCCTATATGTTTGTCCAGCCTTGTCACACTCGTGTTCTCACAGTTAATATAGTTAAAAAGAAGCATTTATTCAATTGTGATGGAATATGTTAGGGACATTCTTTCAGCACTGATAATATCAGAATCTGAGGAATATATTACTGTCTGTCACATTGTTGAATAGGTATGTGCAATTTATTCATTGAAAATAAAGTTCTGGAATTTTTACTTTTTCCAGTGCATCAATCTCGATCACAGTGAATCAAAAAACAGCTCAAAAAAGGCCCCAGTCTTTTAATCCGACTGTTTGTGTGTGTGTGTGTGTGTGTGTGATTTATTGAGCGTGTGACAGGAGTTTAATCTCACAATCCCTTTGTGCAAGAAAATGAGAGAGGTTTCTCTGGCATGGAGCTACAAGGAACAGAAAATGGAAGAACTAAATATAAGTGATCATGTCATATGAGAGTGTGGGACGCTCGCAGTATCCCTCTTTACAGCGAAGGCCAATTTAATATAGGAGCAAGGCAATGATAACACATATGGTGTATAGAATGAATTCAAACCACATGGTTCCCTTCGTCAAGTGTAAGTATGTCAGACACAAGAACAATTGCAGCGACATGGCGCCCCCTATCTGTCACCTGGTATAAAGGCATGTTCTACTGCTCCACTAAAGGAGCCTGGCTCTTTTAGAAAAGTGGGGGTGTTCTGGAGCCTTGATGACCCAGGTTTGAGTTCAGGTCTACGCCTTCAGGATTTTTCACCCTTCCATTCTCTGTCATAAAAATAGAGGGACTTGGCTATTTACAATTTATAATATTATAATATTACAGATGCTATTCAAAGCGTAGATGCTCCTTTAGCATTTGGAACCGGACCAATAGACAGACTTCAATTTACTTCTATTCATTAAATGATAAATAATCAGGCCTCTGTGTCACAATTAAACCACAGAAAGCGGGTGGGTGGGTGACAAATCATCTGCGTTGAAACTAAATCATTAACTAATCTACTCATGTATAAAGCTCTTTTTTTCACATAATCCTTTTTTTTTTGTTTACACTGAATCGGCCAACACAATATCACAGTAATTAAAAGGAAAGGATTTTTTAAAAAAAGCTAGAAGGAGCAGACAGGGCACATTCGTCACACTTTAATGGGGTTTTGTAATTGCTTGTTATCAAGATACAAGAGGACTGTATAGAAATGTACTTTTGCAGTCATAATATCTGTAGCACTTCTTATCTCTCAGACTGCAGTTTTCAAAGAATGGCACCTGTGATAAAATGTAAAATATGACCCAAAAAAGGTGATTAAGATAATCGCAATAGCATGAATTTGTCACAGGTTTTTTCTTTTTTAAATATGGTGTTAAGCGTTATCTATTTGATATTGATATACTAAAGGAAAGGAAAGGAAATATTGATATACTAAGGAAAGCATTGCCATAACTGAAGCCTGTTGATAGAAATACTAAAAGAAACTTAATAAATTCAAGTCAAGTCTTTTTAGACATCGAATATGCAAAACAACATACACCAGATCAAACACTGCAGGCTGTTGTATCCCTGTAGAGATCCACATGAGATCTGATTGTGTTCTTAGACACGTGCCAAAGCCATTACACTTTACAAAAAAAAACCCTGGGCTTTGTTTGTTCATGGGTCATACTTTAGGTTACAATGAGAGTGTTACCACCTGCCTAGTACAAGCTAATGGATTTAAAGGCTCCACTGGTGTTTTCTAGATGAGGCTCTTTGTTGAATTGACCCCAGGTGTCTCTTACAGATCTGCATTTGAATACCAGAGGCATTTAGAGAGAATCTTTATGAAGTTAAAAAGCTCCTTATATATAAAAAAAGTACTACTAAAAACACTAATTACACTATAATTAGACACTTAGTAGGAATCAATGAGTACTGTGGCAAAAATATAATGATATATGGCTTCCATTAACACAGTTGGGGAGCAATAATGCAGGCAAGAATTAAATCATTTCTACCTGTCCTTAATCATAATGGCTGTCCTTCCTCTAAAGGGGTAGCTTTCCGTGATAATCTTCCTTTTCCCTTCCCTGAACCTTGAGACTCCTTTCTCAGTCCGCTTTGTCTCCTTCTGGGTCCAGTTCTGCGGAAAGAAAAGGAAAGTGTTCATAGAGCTCACTCACTCAAGCAAAGCCAATAAATCAAGGTTATTTCTCTGCTTTGGTCACCAATGTCTGAGTGGTTGCTGGTAATGCTAAGGCATGTTGACACCTAAACAGCAGTGCTAACTTTGCCTATTTAGGAAGGATTGTCACTTGTGTTGTTTCATCAGTAATAATGAATTAAAAGTGGAGGTAGTACAGTAGTAGGGGGTATGAAGGCTTACTTTAATGGAATGGAAAGAAAAAAATCCAACTTTTATTGTTTCAGCTCTAAGAAACATTGCAAAAAGCAACCCTGTTAGAAGTGGAATTAATTCTGCTGAGCAGCTTCAGATTCCACAGTTTGACACAATATAAAAACCAGCTTTTCCTATGGAACCAGCATGGTTATTATATATATATATATATATATATATATATATATATATATATATATATATATTTCTGAACATCATACATAACATTTTCAGAGCAGAAACACCATATTTTCATTGAAAATTAAACTTTTTTTCTTATTTTGTTTAAAAAGAGCACATGTACATAAACATGAAAAACTGTAATAAAATAAACTTTATGCAATAAACTTCTGTGTAAACAGGTGTAGAAAGCTGTATGCACATATAAAATTATATGTGCATACAAGCAAGCAAAGACAAAGTTACCAAATTAATGACATTCTCTTTGGCAGATCTACTGTATACTTGACACTAACTGGCACCGTTGTGCTTTGACTGATTACCTCTTTTCATAGAGTTTACTATTCTTTGCTTCACTGGATCAGAATGTTAAGAAGGCTCCATGCTTAGTTTAGAGAGATCCTTCCACCTGATAAGAAAGTCTTGGAACTTTCAGCCTGCTAGAGTTTTGAGTAATGAACCTTCCACACAGACTTCATACAATTTTACTAATAATATTTTCTACTGGTTACAGAGAATATTTAAACAGTAATACAGAATCCTACTATATTACTGTGAACTACTAAAAGAGTATGTCTTAACACATTCATAAGTTGTGTATTTCAACAATTAATTTAAATTCTCCAATTCATGTCCAACAAATTAGCCCGATTCCAATTCCCTTTCTGGTTCAGCTCGATCCAACCATCTCTTCACATCAAGTAAGGGTGACAACAGCTATCAGCTAAAAGATATCTGCACACATCTGGCAGAGATACCTTCTTTGCACTCCAGTTTAACCAAATGAGCCCATTTCACTGTATGATCAGTCTCACACCCAACACATTCAACACTTCTCACGTTATATTGGTCAACATTCAAATGCGAGAATAACATTCCCTCAGGGCCATTACATTGAAATAGCATTTGACATTGTTTGACCATATAACTACAGGCCGCGTACATTTTTGGCTCATTGACAACACACTCCTACATTTGTCACATCCACAGTTTACCAGAGACTTGCACTTAGCCCCTCTGTTGAAAATCATTCTTTCACCAGAAACAATACTGGATTGATAGCTGTTTCCTTTATGCATTTCAATTTGGTGACAAAGGGCAATTTTAAGAGGGATCCCCTCCATCCAGAACACAGGGGTGGGCCAGAACTCACTATTTTTCATATCACTGGGTTTCCAACCAAATTTCTCATCTATGTCATCGGTGGGTAAATTCATATCATCTGAATCTGGTCCTAAAGAAGACTCAGACACTAGGGCAACAGATGCCTTCCTTACAAAATAATCTAGTTTCTTATACACAGGAAGAACATTCCAGTACTACCTGTGACCGCATTGTTTTCGATCAATAACAGAATGAGGACTGAAGAAAATTCTGGAGAAAAGTGTTTTTTGTCTCCTTCCTCTCCTCTCATCATTGTCTATATAGGAAATGGGAAGAAACAGACTAGAATGGGAAAAGAGCTTATCTGATGGAAATCAGAGAGAGACTAACGAGAGCCAACTGAGTTGAATCATATGAACACGTGACTGTCTGCAACGTGAATGGAAGCCATCTCTTTTGGCATATGACCAAATGTTTTATTAAACTAATCATATTTTGAGAACAGTACAGCTCTCATTAATTCTGACCCCAGGTATTAGAATCTGACCTATAATCAGAACCATGCCATTATAATGAAATGCTGAAAGCTGCTGTAGAAACAGAATTACTACAAACAGTGTACTGTACAGTCCCATGCAGGTCATAAATATAAATAATATAAAATAGCACTAATATTTACAGCCATTTTTGTACACAACCTCCCTTCTTCAGTTTATTATTGAGTTTTGATTTAATATGAATTGTGAGAGTATCACAAATATGAAACATTTATAGTGTGGTACAGATTGTGATCACTACTCCAAACTAAAAATGGAATTATTTTGGATTATATTTATCCCCCAGAATAGTGCAATTTGCACTTTGGACACCAACTGTACCGATGTTACCTAGCTGTGAAATCTATCCCCAGTTTCATTAGCATTACCGCCGCCTTCAATCTCAAACACAAAGGGCCTCATTGACAAAAGGGCACTGAACATTATGGTGCAATCTTCATCATTATTCGTGAAAAATAGTGGGCATATGGGCATATTATGGCACTGTCACAAAGACGGCCAGAGTGGGTGGCGTCAGACCAGACAGGAATACACAGACAGAGATTTGGTTTGGTATAAGCTGGGCGCGTGATCGCGCTCAGCATTTAATAAACAGAACAGAAAATAAAAGGTTTGAAACACAAAAACACAGGACACGGCACTACACGCCAAAATAAAAAGACAAACAAAACGGACTAGACAGTAAACAGACAGACAGACAAATGAAACACGGTGAGTGAGACAGTTCTTTCCTTATTATTATTATTATTATTATTATTATTATTATTATTATTATTCTTTTTACCTCCTTCTCCACACTCGTTCTCCACTCACCGAACACCTAACCCTGAGTGCAAGAAATGTGCGTCTATATATACTATTGTGCTGGGATTCAATTACTAATTAATTATTCACTTGAATCCCAGCACGTGAATTAATTCTGTGCAACCCCGTGCTCACATATTACATTTAACCAGCACGTGAAGTGATTTGTGCTCTCCTCGTGCCTAAATACAAATCTACACTTTTTAAATACACGTGAAACACAGACCCGTTTATATCCCGTGTACCAATCTATACACCAACATTTACACACGCAACAACACACAAATGCACACAGGGACGGGGCACATTGCCACAGGCACATACAGATTTTATTGTGCCACACTATGGTAATCAGAATGAATATGTGATTTGTATGGTAATGCATGATTATATATTTAAATGAGGCACCCTGCTCTGAATAATGAGATGAGTTATAAGGGCGATAATCATAGTGTGTGCCTTAAAGTAAGCGATAATTAGTTAGCTTGGAAACCAGGCTTTAACCACTGATAGGCGTGCTATTTAAACCTATTTTTCTGGGCTGAAATCTATCTGGCATCATGGAGGCATTACTTGCATACATGGTTGTATGGTAGGATCCGAAGCACTCTAGAAAATGACTTGAAATTTTGTGTTTGAAAAACTAGCAAAATAATTTCATTAAATGGCTAAAACCTTTTCCTGTTCCACATCGAACACACGGAACTAGTCTGTTTGCCTCACGAAATTCAGCATTTACTTACATTAATGTTTTCATATACAGCAGTGAACATACCCTGTAAATAACAGGTAATATTAAGCATGAATGAACATGAAGGAATGTTATAATTTAGTTTTTATTTTATAGTTCATTACACTTTTAATTTTTAAATCAGATTAAAGTTTTACCTTAAGATGTTGTCTTCTGATCTCTAAAAGTAAGTTAAAATTTTCCTTTTTGATTCGGCTTATTCTTGATTGTACAACGCTTTGTGATAACTCTGTTGTGAAAGGCGCTGTATAAAATCCAATTGTATTGTATTGTATTGTGTTGTATGTTGCATAATTATAAAATACATTTTATAAAAGCAATTAAATGGTTTGTGTCGTTTCTTACTTACATGGTTGAGAATCATCTTTAAGTCTCGTGGTGTCAGTGACGCCCTGCACACTTTCTAGTTGTTCTGGATGGAAGATGTTCTCAGTGTTCCTTTCCAGGCTGATCAGTTCCTCCTGTCCGGATGGAAGATGTTCTCAATGTTCCTTTCCAGGCTGATCAGTTCCACCTGTCCGGATGGAAGATGTTCTCAATGTTCCTTTCCAGGCTGATTAATTCCACCTGTCTGGATGGAAGATGTTCTCAATGTTCCTTTTCAGGCTGATCAGTTCCACCTGTCCGGATGGAAGATTTTCTCAATGTTCCTTTCCAGGCTGATTAATTCTACCTGTCTGGATGGGAGATGTTCTCAATGTTCCTTTCCAGGCTGATCAGTTTCACCTGTCCGGATGGTCCGTCCTCTGTGCATGTTGCCGCAGACCGGTTCTGAGCAATCTTATCTTTAGTTTTTCTTTTCAGTTCAATCCATTTTTTTAACATGTCTGGCTTTGGCTGTGACCCAGGGCATTGACCTTGTGTTGCACGGCTGCCCATATTGCCTACTTTCTGGAAGCAGGAGTTTTGGAAGAGGCTGGACCAAACAAGGTATTATAATTTAAAACAACTCCACTAAAATGTCTAACTCCTCTGCGGGCAGTTTTAGTTTGCATTGCCTCTGCCTGTCCCCTGGTGAGTGCTGTGTCTGTTGATCGCTCATTTCTGATCAATGTAAGCCACCTCTACCATTCACAATAAACCACTGACCAAAAAGATAGGCCTGGACTGCTGGGGCTTTTCATATCCTGGTGGTCACGAGTAAGTGTCAGACATTATCGTGCACATTAAATTATCACTCACAATACATGTAGTGTGCACTCTATGGTATGTAAATTAGCCAAATAATGTGCACATAAATGTATGTGTTCTCTGTTAGTAAATGGGACAGTAAATTTATGGTGCATGTTAGGCTCACTATGTGCATGTCACACCTACATTTAGTGCCCTTTCGTAAATGAGGCCCAAAATTCTTTGATATGTTACACTTAAGAAAAAGCCTATAAAAGAGGTGCAAGGTAGTAACAATTTCTGATAGGATTAAGATTGGATAGCGAGGGCTGTTGAAACCATTCTGCCAGGTCAAGGGTTCTCTTGCAATAGAAACTGGATGAGAATATGCAATGTGTTGTATTGAGCGAGCAGTACATTGAAGATTTGTCAATTTGCATTTGTTTTATTCCTGAAAATAAAAGAGAACTAAAGCTAACCAAATGGCTGCAAATAGTGAGTAATTTTGCTTTACCATTATTACAGATGGCTGCGTGAGGAGCCAATGAAAATACAAGTGTTTTGTATGCCATAAAAACATCACAAACAAACCTCATTTAAGACATCTAGGGTTAGCGTACAACATCAATATCATTCCTTGATTTCTTGACTCAAGGAGTCAATGGACAAAAAGGGACAAGACAATTGGTCACGTACCTCAACCCTTTCAACACATAAATACTCCTTAATATGGTGAAACTATTTGTAAGCCAATGGAATAAATACAAGTTTGCCAAGCAGTTTATACAAATGTTATCATCAGGTGCACTATGACCCATGTTCTATAGAAAAAAGGTTTATATACATTGGAATGTCACAAAAGAATTGGTCTTATGTCCAATATCAGGCACTCCTGTAATGACAAAACAACATATTGAATTATAGTTCTGTAAGCTCCAAACTAAATTAGACTTCCCCTTTAAGAAATGCTCAGATATTGAGCAATTCTCGTCTCCTTGATCCGAGATAAAAAAGTATATGTTTCTTTAAGCTAGAAATCCGTCTCACTAAATCACTGTAAATGGATTTGTTTCTGGTACGATCTGAATCAATACACCCTATATGATGATTGAATGAAGTGCTGGAACCACACAGGGAACTGGACTGATTTCTAAATGAGTTCAAACAAGGGCTGCTGCCTCTGTGCCTGACGCTGCAGAACTACAGTCTTTTTCTAAATATCCCCAATGTTTTACATCCTGCTACTTCACCTAGTCGGCTATTTATAACTCTCTGTGTAAAGAAGTATCACTATGGAGCAGGTATTAGGGTTCCACAGTGTGTGAAATAGTGAACTCATTAAAGATATCAGAGCAGGTGTTAAGGGGTGTTTAAACAGTAGCCTGGATCAACATGGAGTTCATCATGGTCATCCAAGAAACCATCCATTCTGTCTGACATAACACTGTCAGAACATGAAGCTAACAGGAAATCCTTTCTGGGCAATATATTATTATCCTGTTGAAACGAGCCTGAACCTGCTGTGAAGTGATCCACAGAGTAAAGGTTCTGACAATCCAAATGCACATGGATTTTATTTTCCAAACAAAAAGAAGGGCTTTCTTCACAAAGTGAAACTTGTGAAAGCATGAGAAATGAGCCACGCTAGCTGCACTCCAATCAATATCACCTCCCAGCTGAATGATTTATTGACTGTAAAGACCATTACACTCCGCTCTCCTGCCACCAGCATAGCAAAGCTTTGCACAACAAGAAATTCTATCTGCTAGATTAACTTTGCAGATGAAACTTTCCTTGCCTTCCGTTTCACAATGCCAGTAAACGAGAACTTACCAAGGTTTTATAATCCATTTTCTTACCTCGTATTATCATTAGCAGCATTATCACCACCTCCCATGTCTTATGTTAAAGATCTATTTGATTGTTTTTTATACTTTAGTTTGGAATACATAGATTTTTCAACTACAACTTGTGTGACAGGTCACATGGATAGATGGAAGTGATTTTGTACCAGGAAGTAGCAACGACTTTTAATTATGTAGTGTTGTTTTTATTTGCATATTCGAAAATTGCTAAAAAAAAGGACCAAATGCAAGTTCATATGTAATTACATTACAAATGTTACCAATATCTCTTAATACCTTACTGTTTTACTTTGCTACTTATGACAATTTGTGTTTACTGTTATAAGGTTGAAAATAAGTATGTCGTTGCTTTATGCCTTCTGTTACCCTCCTAATGACTGACATGCCCACACAGATTGATGGCATTAGTCACGTCCACATTAGACCCTAAACTTATCCTTCTGCTGGCGTCATCTCACACTAATGTCTTTGCACTGGTATATACAGTATATTTTTTTCTTATTGGCATTACAATATTATCACATCCCCACCTCGTTTCCCTATGTCTAAGATCTCCTTGGTTCATTGCTTGTATTTCACACATCAATATTGAATATAAAGATGAAAACAATGCGTAAGAGGAAAAGGAATTTGAAAAAGAATGAAAAACAAGCAAAGAGCTAAAGGATCTTCAACAGGAAGCCCCAGTGATGATGCCACTAATGCTAAGCCTTTCTGTTGCACCCCTGTATATGTGTTGCTGATGAAAGGGGGGAACTACTGAGCTTTCTTCACACAAAGTCTAAATACTGTAACCTTGCAACATGCAAATAGCTATATTTCCGATGGGTCTTTTGAGGTGCCTGCATAATGAAAATCCAATCCCTTTAAATGAAACCCGGATTGAATCAAAACATGTAGATCAATGCTTTTGTTCTCCAGGGGTTTCCAACTTATATCAATTCTTTACAATCAAAATCATTTGACTATTGCCAGGAAACCACACATCAAATCATTTTAAATCTTGGGAATTACCCCAATAATTGAATAGCGGTTTGTTGAGGGATCTACTCAGCTTCTGATTGGGTTAAGGCTGTGATAGCATTGTTAATACAAAGTTGTTCATGTTAATGCTGAATAGAAATAACTGAAATAACAATTGTGAACCCCCTTTACTGTGTAATGTTGTAAATTACATTTGAGCTGTACATACATTACATTTGGATTCTGAATTACAACAAGCCATTACTGTATGTAGTGGATATACCCTACAATGAACAATATTGAATAATTGAAATAATCAAGAATTTTCTCACATTGTAAGGATTGGTTTCCTTTCCCAATGGGTAATTTTAGCAATGTATCAGGCTTACTTTACAGATAAAAAGGACAGGATAAAAGGATTTGAGTTGCAGCTTCAGATTCCCTAATGGGAAACGCTGCAGTGACTTTGAAGACCAAGAGTAAAATAAACTGTCACCTGTGACTTATAATAATTATAATTTCAGGATATATTCAAGATAAAAAAAGACAGGGCAGCTCAGTTCACAGTAGATTCAGAATCCATCTTTGAAGAGAACGTTTCTTCTCCTTTGCGGATGTAGTGCTTTGTTTGGCAGGTGTCCTTGATGTCAGTGAGGTTGATTATGTAGGGAAAGCGCTCAGGTCACAGTGCAGTACTGAATCGACATCAAAGAGTTAGGAAGCTGTTCACAGGGGTCTGCCAGCGATATGCTTCTCCCAGTCAACCCTCAGGAGAAACAGTTGGTCAGTTAGTTTGATATAGGACGTGATTCAACAAATGTAATTATACAACTGTGTCACTATATAGTACCATGCAGCTGCCTTCCAGCTATGGTTATTACTTAATACAGAACTACTGATTATAATTTGGCAAGAGGGGTTTACTTAAGATCTTTTAAAAGTGCCTACAAACAAATTAAACCCCATTCCAATGACATGATAAACTTGGGATATTCAGGAAAGTTCAGTTCAGCGCCTTGGTGCACAATTATTATTCAAAACAAACACAGAAACAAAATAAATAATTTAAACAAAACACTCCAAAATACAAACCAAAACAGCACCCAAGCTTCAGCTATCTCGGTGTTCTCTTAAACTAACTTTCTCTGTTCAGGGTTAGCAATCGCCTTCAGTGAACCGCCTCTATACCAAACAAACATTTATTTTGTTATTTTCATAGGGCGTGGCCAGGGGTCATTGATAATTGATATAACATTTAAACAATTTAACAATTAAACTGTGTGGCTGTGCAAAGATGGCCATCTTGTCCCCAGGCTGTTGCTTTATGCCTGAGCCACCAGCCACAAAACTTATTTTTCTAAGCGTGCAGATCCTCATTTGTGAAACCCTATTCCGGTTGACATTAGGCAGGTTGAAACATTGAATTCTCTTAAGTCTAAATTGAAAACAAAATAGATATTTTTATTTTGTACAGCGCTCTGGAGAACACTATATAAAAATACATTTGCATTGTATTTTATTGCATAATGGTAACCCGGTGCTAATTCTCTGGACTTTCTGTAAGAAAGCAGTACGGTATGGAAATGGTAAAAAGAAACACAGGCGCCTTTGTTTTTTGTTTTGTCACAATATTAGCACCTTGGCACATGGCAATCAAGAAGCAGCAGTGATTCATTCATCTGCACTCAATGCACTCTCTGTATTCTATCTGAACCCCCTGTCCCAAAGTGACTGTGTGATCTGCTTCAGCAGCACAAACAGCAAGAACCCAGTGCACATCCTTGTTATTTCTCTCACCTCCCAACAGCAGCAAGGGGGCATCTAATATCTATAATATATCAATCCATTGTGACAACAGGCTTTCAAGACCAACACATTATGTTTGCATACAGACAACTTACTGAACTTCAGACTGCTGATATTAAAGATAACGTGTTCCCTAGGAGAGTTTTAGGTCATGCTTTGTTTGTTTTAGCCCTATTAGAACGATCACGTACAGGATCGACCCGGATACAACGATCTCAGTACTGACTGACACTGACCTTTCTCCAGTGTGAAGTGTGTTATTCTCTCAGTGAAAACTGAGATGACCTATTGTATTATGAATCATGCATGACGAATGCAATCATTAAGGCCGTGAGGAGCAATCTACGCTGGATAGTTTTTTCACGAGAAAGGACATGATGTAATTACTGTATTCAGCATGTAAGTGTACGTTCTTTCCTTTTTCATTTCTTTACTGTTTTCTTTTAAACATACCTGTAGCAGGGCGATTGCCCTGCACTGGGGGAAACTAGTGTTGGTGTAATTTATATGTGGAAACAGGTTTGTTTTGTGTGCTTTTTGGAGTAGTTATATTTGATCAAATGATTGTTTGCAGACTGCAACACGGTACTTGTGAAGGCAATGCCCAGTCAAGGCCTTATGAAGAAGCAGTAGTCATCGTATGATTTCCATTACACGAGAGTAGATGTTAAAACTTCATGCTGATTTGAACTCGGCTCTCGCCAAGATAAGCACCAACTAAGACGTAGCTTTACAGTAAACTAATGTGATCCATATGCGTCTCCATCCATTTACGTTTCCTTCCATATGATGATGTAGATATCCTTCTGTCTGGTGTTAATGGCTGAAGTGTAATGCTGGCTCCAGGGATCAGCTTATTTTGCCTCCCTGGCGCATCAGCACACACAACGGCTGCGATGCTGGCTCCAGGGATCAACCAAAGTGCGGCCTCCCCAGCGCATCAGCATGACAACCGTCTGGATTGAGCTAAGTAGGGTACATCTCTGGGGTTTTCAAGTGGGCACCTTCCATCCTCAGTGTTTCGTCGACTAGCCCACGACACCTCAAGAGGGCTCGACGGTGATTCTGGCGTCCCAGCATCACCCCCCTCCGTCCCCCACTCAACTCAGCCCAGCTTACTTACCTGTCCCCAGCCAGAATCTTTCCGTCTCAACCACAGCCAGTTGCTGCTCCTCTCTGCTGCTTCAGATAAGTTCTTCACTGTGCGACGCAACTCTTGGCCACTGAATCCGACGTCTCTGAGAAACCGGGTTGTAGAATGTGCCACAAATCCTCGACAACCCACTTCCACTGGGTAAACCCGAACTCTCCATCCTCGCTGTTCCGCTTCAGTGGCTAGTTGAGCATACCGCAGTTTCTTCCTCTCATACGCCTCATCTACAGCGTCCTCCCATGGCACTGTTAACTCTACCAGGTGAACAAGGCGTGCTGATCCAGACCACAAGACAATATCTGGTCGAAGGTTAGTGGTGGCAATCTCAGGTGGAAAAATAAGCCGTTGACCAACATCTGCCAGCATATTCCAGTCTCTAGCAGCTTCCAGTTGTCCTGGGCGAGGATTGGTTTTAACACCTTTTCTTGGTGGTTGCTCTCCTGGGCGGAGGAATGTTGTCTTTTGTGTGTAATGTTTTGATGGAACAGGTGGCAACTTATTGGTCATGTTACGCTTGTCTTCCAATGCTAAGGCCAAACATCGCAGCACCTGGTCATGGCGCCAAGTAAACCTCTCTGTATTCTATCTGAACCCCCTGTCCCAAAGTGACTGTGTGATCTGCTTCAGCAGCACAAACAGCAAGAACCCAGTGCACATCCTTGTTATTTCTAAAGCCTTCCACCTGTCCAGTCTCTCACCTCCCAACAGCAGCAAGGGGGCATCTAATATCTATAATATATCAATCCATTGTGACAACAGGCTTTCAAGACCAACACATTATGTTTGCATACAGACAACTTACTGAACTTCAGACTGCTGATATTAAAGATAACGTGTTCCCTAGGAGAGTTTTAGGTCATGCTTTGTTTGTTTTAGCCCTATTAGAACGATCACGTACAGGATCGACCCGGATACAACGATCTCAGTACTGACTGACACTGACCTTTCTCCAGTGTGAAGTGTGTTATTCTCTCAGTGAAAACTGAGATGACCTATTGTATTATGAATCATGCATGACGAATGCAATCATTAAGGCCGTGAGGAGCAATCTACGCTGGATAGTTTTTTCACGAGAAAGGACATGATGTAATTACTGTATTCAGCATGTAAGTGTACGTTCTTTCCTTTTTCATTTCTTTACTGTTTTCTTTTAAACATACCTGTAGCAGGGCGATTGCCCTGCACTGGGGGAAACTAGTGTTGGTGTAATTTATATGTGGAAACAGGTTTGTTTTGTGTGCTTTTTGGAGTAGTTATATTTGATCAAATGATTGTTTGCAGACTGCAACACGGTACTTGTGAAGGCAATGCCCAGTCAAGGCCTTATGAAGAAGCAGTAGTCATCGTATAAGAATACCAGCTCATAAGTAAGTTACTTTAGGGGATATTGATCCCAAGTTAATGTATAGCGAGGGTTACCTAGTGTAGCAGGTTCCTGGACGTCTTGTTCTGTAAGGCTAGCGCTCGCCTGTGTGGCACATTTTAATTGTAGTTTTTGTACTGTGTTTTATTTTGCCTTTTGTACAGTCTTCTGTATGTGTCCCCTGTGCGTTACCATCGTTGGTAGCATCACATGACCAGTTTGTTTACTTTCTGTTTTGTGTTTAATAAATCCTGCACGCCTGTGCCGGCATTTCAACTCCAACTCCCATGTCTCTCTGTCTTGCAATGCGGTTACCCACACGTGACACAAGTACCTTGTCACAGTACCGTTTAAATGTTGACCAATGTGAAGGAATCTTCATACAAGTACTTTATATTGATGTTCAATTCAAATTTGCCATTTTGCCATTATTGTGATACAGAAAAATGCCAAGCCCTATTATAGTGAACACCCTGATATAACAAACATTTCTCCAGGTCCCATGGGGGTTTGTTATAGTGAAGTTAGCCTGTGTATGTATATATATATATATATATATATATATATATATATATATGCTGAACATTTTTAGCTGGCCTTCTTTATTAGTTCTGTCTGTTTTTAATAACGTTGTTCTATTTATTTTATTGTTATTGAAACTTGTAATTTTTTTTTTTTTATATGATCGATCATCATCATGAGCCATTACTGTTAAAATTAATGCAATTGTGGATATCAAAATATTTTATTGACATGCACATTTTGCAATGGTTTATTACGAAGAGCTGTCCAATATATACACTATTGAAGATCAATAATTAATTATTTTCACATCAGAATAATTTAATTATTGATATTATCAGTAGCCAGTATCATCTGTCCACTGTGCCAATTAGGAGCACTCTAATGACTCAAACAATACTTCCCAAGCAATACTGTGTAAAAAAAATAAACAAAATCCAGGCATCACTGAAGGCCATTGAAGTCCTGGACACTAAAGAGGACCTCTGACTGTGACACATGGCTGTGTGAACAGTGTTAGATAACAAATGAAGTTCCTTTATTTTCTTTCAACAATGGAGAGGCCATTGGTAAGACTGAATCATTAATTCCATGTGTAAATCCACACAAGCTGTATACATCTCCATCCAAGTCAAAATCGTCTAAACCTCCCTCTTAAACTGTGCAACTACCCTATGCTGCCCCTGTTCCCACTGACACAAACCCCACGGAACAGCCCATGACCTCAGATTGGTCTTCAGTTTGGAGAACAAAGTTGTCATGACAATACATCTTATCAGTTACCTCTTTTATCATTAGGACGAATGTTTGAAAAGAAGACTTGCCTAATTAGCAAGGACCCTGATCCTTGAAGCTTTTAACCAGATAATGACCCTCATGCTCTCAACATCAAATGGATGCAACAGGATCTATGTCATAGCACAGACCTTTGAAGCTAAGCCTGACGTAAAATGCCTACTGTACCCAGCTTTGTGTTATTAAAGTAGGAGCTGGAGATCATTGATACAGATTGTTGTCGATGTGGCCTTTCTATATGAAGTGGCTTGTTTTCTTCTCTCCAGTAGTATTAGTGATTTGATAATGAGTAGATGTATCTAATGGTGATGGATAAATGGATACAGACAAGTTGCATATCTCATGGTGCAATGTTAAGACAGCTGTTGAAGCAGAACATGGGTGGTTAAGAATGAGGTGTTCTACTGTACAGTACCTTCTGTCAAGTAAAGTTTTAATGAACCTGTCACCTCTTCCCTGTGTGTGTTCTCTCTGACTGTTGGATTTCTACAGCAGCAAAGTGTTCCCACCAACTCCTACGCTCCTTTTCATTCTCAAAACTTTACTGCAACAGACATGATGCTGTCAGCTGAATTGTTTGGTCATTTTTTTATGATATAAATGAATATCCAATGGGCGTTAAAGTAAATCTAACAAAATAATTCTACTAAATCTTATCTAACACTGTATTGCTACTGTGATTTCGTAGATATGACATTTCCCTCTATAAAAGATGCACACATTAAGGTAACATTTTATAACATTTGTGATGGTATTGTAAGTGTAGTGAAGGGTTAAACACATGTGATGAGTACACTGTGCCAGAACAGCTGCAAGACGAGCAAGGAACTGAATGGGGTGGGAACTTGACTGCTCTTGGTTGGCACATTGCTGACACAAAACTAAGCTCGCAAAAACAAGGTTTAGCTGCACAAACACATTTAGGCAAGACACATTAGACAGGCATTTGAGAGTGCATTTGGGAAACATTCATGGTCTTCCATGAACACACACCACCGCTCTGTCTGATGCCCACTCAGAGATGAGGTAACTAATTACTGCTTCATTTCTGCTAAGAACTAGTGGCCTCATTATTGTGTCTAATGATAATGATTATGCTGTAAAAGTATGAGTTCTGATGACTGGAATCAATAAAGTAAACTCACTAACACATCAATTGGTATTGTGCACATTTACAGACATAATTTTTTATAATTTTTTTAAAATCTAATCATGAACAAAATGTACTGATCGCTTCTTGAAGATATTTTATTGCTTAACTTCTGGTGGGTCTGGAATCGATTGATTTTGTCCATTCGAAAACAACAGCAATAGAAAATCCACATGAACAGAACAGTATTGGAGAGAGCTTGGCACTGAAGTATAGATCCTAATGGCCACTGACTGTTATTGTTAAATGAAGAGCTTGTCCTGCCATATCCAGCACAGCCTTCCTGCCTTTTCTTGAGCTATCGTAATGAAGTCTTCTCTCCAGGAAACATAATAATGAAATCCCAGGCCACTACAGAACAACAATAAAACTGCCCCGACTGTGCCAGAAACAGAGGTCAGCTACTGTATGACCTTTTTCCACAATAAATTATGTTTTTAAACACACTCAGGCTCCTTTCTGTTCTATCCCATATCTTGCAAAAAATCCTTACCATGATGAACTTTGCATTATTATTATTTGTTTATTTAGCAGATGCCTTTATCCAAGGCGACTTACAGAGACTAGGGTGTGTGAACTATGCATCAGCTGCAGAGTCATTTACAATTACGTCTCACCCGAAAGACAAAGCACAAGGAGGTTAAGTGACTTGCTCAGCGTCACACAATGAGTCAGAGGCTGAAGTGGGATTTGAACCGGGGACCTCCTGGCTACAAGCCCTTTTCTTTAACCACTGGACCACACAGCCTCCTCATATGCATGTGCGTTCTGCTGTTCAAAATGTGCATCCCGGTACTCAGGCCTTAAAATCAATCCCTTCATTTTTATTAGCAGTAGTATTATCGCTGCTATTGTTGTCTAGAATTTCTTTTTTTTTTTATTATTATTTGCTTACTTTAGTTGATGATATGACATGAGAGAATGGTTAAAGTTAAAACAAGGTTTTCTTGTAGTGGTACCTTGGAAGTGACCTCTGAGATCTCGAAATGGCACTTTCTTTTCCCTTTTTTTCCATTGATGACATCCATAACCTGCTCTTTCTGCTGCTGTTACTATTTATTAACTAACAACGAACACAAAATGATTCCTTCTGTGTTAGTAAGCTAGTTGTTAATAGTTAATAAATAAAGTATGACTGTGTGAATACCAGAGTGAAAAACAAGCTTTAAAAGGAAGCCAAATCTACTTACTGTACAAAGGATCCTGTTGGAAGATAATGGAAGCTACATGAAAGCTAATGGCTGTAGCATGCACAGAAAGATAAACAATAGAAGAATTTACAACGCTTAAAATGAACTTTGTTATAAAATTAGATAAACATTTTGACTAGATGTCAAGGTTCATACTTCAAAACATTATTTATAACAAAGTTATTTTGACAGGCACTACAAGTTTCAGAGTTACTATACATCTGTCAGTTGAGGCACTACATCTTTAATGATGCGTTTACACTGGCCATTTTTAGGACGGCTTTGGGCCGTCTCAGGTCTTTTTTCTGCAGTGTAAACGCACACGGTCGGCTCTCAGCTGTCCTAAAAACGGCGAATTAAAGACGTGGCTCAGCGCCAATTTATGTCCGTCCGAAAAGCAGTGTAAACTCACCCGACTTTAGGACGGCTCACGCACGACGTGAGTGCCGCTTGGCTCCTCCCCCACGGAATCTAAACAGGAAGAAGCAGCAGTGCCGTTGCAGCGTCACAAAAAGAGAAGAACGATTTGAGACTCAAGCGTCCAGAATATTTGAATTTATTAATTGTTTATGTTGGGGAGTATTTGTAAATATCTGTTTTATTATCCATATATTGGGCTATGTAAACTTTTGATGGTAACTTTTTTGCTTTGTTAAACAGGTGCAGATGCCAGTGGATGTCAAAGAAACAAAAGTGAAATATTTGAGTATATCAGTGAGAATTATTAAAAAAAAAATGCTATCAATAATAATTTTATACAAAAACTATCCTGGATTGTGTTTTCCCCAGTTATTTTATTGTAAACCACTTTGTTGTTAGTTTCGTTTCAAACACACTTTTTTGTTTTGTTTGTTTTTATTGTTATTTAAGTAATATTTTGATTGTACCAATGATAGCTTAAAAACACAGAATACATATTTTTTTACAAATGTTTTTTTTTTGTGCTTGTTTGTTTCTGACAACCGCGACGTGAACTGGGGAGAGTAAGAAAGCAGAGCTGTCATAGCGTTGTGGGGTGGAACTCAAATCCAGAGTACACTCTAAGCAGAAACACAAAATAAATACATATACCGAGAATTAGCGGCAGGTCTGGCGAAAGATCCCCCTCTCTGCACTTTTTGATTTACAGTTGACCTGTTACACAATTGCGTTTTACATGTTATGTTGTAAGTTTTAAATATAGATTGTTTTAATAATTTGTGGTCCCTGTCATTTTGTTTTTTAAAAAAAGAACAAAATGTTTTGAATAATTACAAACAATTTAGGCCTTTGTTAGTGTTAAACACATCCTTAGAATTAATAGAAAAGTTGGACCTACAGCAGATAAAGAACTCTGCTTAAAAGTTGCTGCTGTGCTGTTCAAGTCAGCCACGTTAGAAATGTGCTGCAGTCTTTAATTCAGATGTAGAATCACTGTCATTTTGAAGAATAACGTTCTCTTTTCCTCATCATATAGCAACATGCTGCCAGATTTTTAAAAAATGTGCATGCTATTCACGCTTTGATAATTGCAGAGCAATTGCTTTACATACAATAAATGTAATTACAGTAGGTCTACTTGAGATGCAAATTACGCTCTTGTTACAGAGGAAAACGGAGAAAGATTTCTGGCTACTTAAGACTTACATGGTAAAGCTAATTGTGAAATGTATTCTTTTTTTCTGCTAGTAGCCACTTGGTGGGATGTGGTATAAAAGCCGGAACGAGATGGAACGGCACGGAATGGCACTTTAATTAATTCAATTGTATTAAAAAGCAGCGTAGAAAGTTACACACACGTTAGGAGAATATTTTAGCAATCAGAATGGATTAATAACACACTGTCATTAACCTGTTCCGCCCCAGAAACGTTTCTTTTATCACTAAAAAGCTCCCAGAACAGTCTGTTCCGAAAATGCTAAGACAACGACAATTATACACATAATACAACTAAGTGAGGACAACATGATACTGTTGAAAAAACCCACCGAACTGACCTTTCATTTCCCATTGCATGCAATAAACAGCTTTATTAATAAAACTGCCCAGAAGCTACACAAGGGACAAAAAGATACAGCTGACACATAATACAGCTATGTGAGTAACATACTTAACAAAGCTGTCTGAAGTGTTAACAGACCTTTAATTGCCCATTCCCTGCATGCAATGGGTTAATATGAATGTGTCACAGTGGTGACTAAATATGTGCACTTTATTAGTATTATTATTTATTTTGTTTAATGAGCATGTTATGATTTATTTGTCACTATATTGTTGTGCCTTTTTTAAATGATTTTTCACATTATAAAAAAGGTCCTATTTTCACATACTCGTGTGTGTGGATTTTCATTGAGCATGTAGTATTTTTGTTGTTGTTGTTTACATTCCCTGATCGACTCCCTCCGTATCAACTTGCCTCTGAAGTATTTCTAGATTACCTTGATATTGACTGACGGCAATATTCACCACAGGCATTAGGGTTAGAAAAAAGATTTCCAGTTATTATTGGGCGACGCGTCAGCTTGTACCGCCCTCTGACCTATATCAGCAAGTTTATGGCAGCTAGAGAGGCGCGCACACGCACCAGGAAACAAGAAGAGAAAAGACTGCTTCTTATCCCCACTAGGTCTCTACGGGTTTAAGAGAATGCCATTCAGTTTGTGTAATGCTCTGGTGACCTTTCAGAGTCTTATGCAGCGCTGTTTGGGTAGTCAATTAACAGAATCCTTGTTGGTTTATTTAGATGATGTTATTGTTTACTCAGCAGACTTTCAGATCCATTTGAAACATCTTGATACAGTGTTTGAGTGCCTTTGGTGCTATGGTTTAAAACTGCGCCCAGATAAATGTGTCTCCAGCGACAGGTACGATTTTTGGGACATGTAGCGAATCAAGAGGGCGTCCTTCCTGATTCTGAGAAAGTGGAAACGGTACGGGACTGGCCAGCTCCTACAACAGTGAAACAGGTATGATCTTTTTTAGGCTTTGCTGGTTATTATTGCAGGTTTATCAAGGATTTTGCGAAGTTGGCAGCTCCTCTTCATACACTACTAGAAGTAAGTGCTCCATCCAAGACTGACAATAAGATACAAGTGAGCTGGACACCAGAGTGCGGGATTGCATTTACACAGCTGAAGGAGGCTTGACTGTACCGAACCTGGCCTTTGCAGACTTCAACCAGCCATTTGTGGTTTACACTGATGCAAGTAAGTGGGGATTGGGAGCTGTTTTAGCACAAAAACAAGAGGGAAGGGAACGTGTTGTCGCTTATGCAAGCAGAGGCCTCCATCCAACTGAGAGAAATGATTCTAACTATACTTCATTTAAATTGGAACAATTGGCTAGTTACAGAAAAGTTTAAAGGCTTTCTGATTGGAGCTTCATTCACAGTCTTTACAGATAGTAACCCTCTTGCGCACCTGCAAACTGCAAAACTTGGAGCCACTGAACAGCGGTGGGTAGCACAATTGGCAAGTTTCCAGTTTGAGATATTTTATCGGCCTGGGAAAGATAACTTTCCCAGGGCGATAAAGATTGTGGATGGATGTACCTGTGAAGTTCTTTTTCAGATTGTTGTGCCACAGGATCACCGGAAACAGATCTTGGAGCATTACCATGCAGAGCCTGGACACTTGGGGGTGGAAAAGACATTAGCAACCATCAGAAGACGGTTCAACTGGCCACAGATGGAGGCCCAAGTATAGGATTGGCATCACACTTGTGCCTGCTACAACCTGAGGAAGGGCAAGGCTGATGCCAGAGCTCCGTTAGTGCCTTTTCAGGTAAAAGCCCCTGGTTACAATGGACTTCCTGACTTTAGGCAGGCCAAGCGATGTGTACCAAAATATTTTGGTTATTACAGATATGTTCACTAGGTTCGTTTGGGCTGTCCCTACGTGAGACCAGACTGCCTTGACTACAGCTAGGGCTCTTTGGTATAATGCAGTACAGCCATTTGGATGCCCAACTCAGTTCCATTCAGACCAGGGCCCAAATTTTGAGTCGCATCTAATGCAGCAACTGTGTCAGTACTATGGCATTAGAAAAAGTAGGACCGCACGGTATCATCCACAGGGCAATGGAGTCTGTGAAAGGTTCAATCAGACATTATTGAATCTACTCGGCACTTTGGAGAAAGAGAAACAACAACGTTGGATAGATTACTTAATTGAAATGGTCCAGACCTATAACAATTCAGTTTACAATTCCACAGGTTATACACCATTCTTTCTGATGTTTGGCCGCCATGCCTGTTTACCAGCAGATGTGGTTTTAGGAGCCCTGGAGCCGACTGGCAACGGTACCCATGACGAGTGGACCCAGAGACACCATGAGAAGCTGACGTTTGCGTATGGAGAGGCAAGTAAAATTCAGGATGGGAAGGCTAAACGTTGCAAGAAATACTATGACCGTACAGCTAAAGAAGTAACTTTGCTTGTAGGATAGCGAGTATGGATTTGCAAAAAAAAGGACCCATGGGGCTGATACACTGGCAGATAGGTCGGAAAAAAGTGCCCTATGTGGTAGTGGAACAAAAGGAACCCAAGCTCCCAGTATACAGGGTTAAGCCAGAAAGACAAGAGGGAACTGAGAGAGCACTGCACCGCAACCTTCTACGACCCTGTGTAGTACCTGTAGAGGCCGATCCTGCAAGGGAAGCAGCACAGCCCGTGATGCAAAACCCAGAACTAGACCAGCCAATATGGTGTTACTTGTGCCCAGTTAACCCACTACCTGAAGTGCCACCGGTTATATAGTCCCAAAGAGAGAACATGGGTCTCCCACCCAGAAGATATAGGGAATAACCAAAGCTGTTTTATACTGATATTTGGCAGGGACTGCCAATGGAAAAACAGGGAGGTGTGTCACAGGGTTGACTAAATGTGTGCACTTTATTAGTATTATTGTTTATTTTTTTTAATAAGCATGTTATGATTGACTCCCTCCGTATTGAACCGCCTCTGAAGTATTTCCAGATTACCTTGATATTGA
The DNA here is from genome assembly GCF_902713425.1 of Acipenser ruthenus. Lineage (NCBI taxonomy): Eukaryota > Metazoa > Chordata > Actinopteri > Acipenseriformes > Acipenseridae > Acipenser > Acipenser ruthenus. Next base: position 5,931,105 of record NC_081207.1, on the reverse strand, counting down.
TTGATGGAAAGATTCACCACAGGCATTAGGGTTAGAAAAAAGATTTCCAGTTATTATTGGGCGAAGCGTCAGCTTGTACTGCCCTTTGACCTACAGTGCCTTGCGAAAGTATTCGGCCCCCTTGAACTTTGTGACCTTTTGCCACATTTCAGGCTTCAAACATAAAGATATGAAACTGTAATTTTTTGTGAAGAATCAACAACAAGTGGGACACAATCATGAAGTGGAACGAAATTTATTGGATATTTCAAACTTTTTTAACAAATAAAAAACTGAAAAATTGGGCGTGCAAAATTATTCAGCCCCCTTAAGTTAATACTTTGTAGCGCCACCTTTTGCTGCGATTACAGCTGTAAGTCGCTTGGGGTATGTCTCTATCAGTTTTGCACATCGAGAGACTGAAATTTTTGCCCATTCCTCCTTGCAAAACAGCTCGAGCTCAGTGAGGTTGGATGGAGAGCATTTGTGAACAGCAGTTTTCAGTTCTTTCCACAGATTCTCGATTGGATTCAGGTCTGGACTTTGACTTGGCCATTCTAACACCTGGATATGTTTATTTGTGAACCATTCCATTGTAGATTTTGCTTTATGTTTTGGATCATTGTCTTGTTGGAAGACAAATCTCCGTCCCAGTCTCAGGTCTTTTGCAGACTCCATCAGGTTTTCTTCCAGAATGGTCCTGTATTTGGCTCCATCCATCTTCCCATCAATTTTAACCATCTTCCCTGTCCCTGCTGAAGAAAAGCAGGCCCAAACCATGATGCTGCCACCACCATGTTTGACAGTGGGGATGGTGTGTTCAGGGTGATGAGCTGTGTTGCTTTTACGCCAAACATAACGTTTTGCATTGTTGCCAAAAAGTTCGATTTTGGTTTCATCTGACCAGAGCACCTTCTTCCACATGTTTGGTGTGTCTCCCAGGTGGCTTGTGGCAAACTGTAAACAACACTTTTTATGGATATCTTTAAGAAATGGCTTTCTTCTTGCCACTCTTCCATAAAGGCCAGATTTGTGCAGTATACGACTGATTGTTGTCCTATGGACAGAGTCTCCCACCTCAGCTGTAGATCTCTGCAGTTCATCCAGAGTGATCATGGGCCTCTTGGCTGCATCTCTGATCAGTCTTCTCCTTGTATGAGCTGAAAGTTTAGAGGGACGGCCAGGTCTTGGTAGATTTGCAGTGGTCTGATACTTCCATTTCAATATTATCGCTTGCACAGTGCTCCTTGGGATGTTTAAAGCTTGGGAAATCTTTTTGTATCCAAATCCAGCTTTAAACTTCTCCACAACAGTATCTCGGACCTGCCTGGTGTGTTCCTTGTTCTTCATGATGCTCTCTGCGCTTTAAACTGACCTCTGAGACTATCACAGTGCAGGTGCATTTATACGGAGACTTGATTACACACAGGTGGATTCTATTTATCATCATTAGTCATTTAGGTCAACATTGGATCATTCAGAGATCCTCACTGAACTTCTGGAGAGAGTTTTCTGCACTGAAAGTAAAGGGGCTGAATAATTTTGCACGCCCAATTTTTCAGTTTTTTATTTGTTAAAAAAGTTTGAAATATCCAATAAATTTCGTTCCACTTCATGATTGTGTCCCACTTGTTGTTGATTCTTCACAAAAAATTACAGTTTCATATCTTTATGTTTGAAGCCTGAAATGTGGCAAAAGGTCGCAAAGTTCAAGGGGGCCGAATACTTTCGCAAGGCACTGTATATCAGCAAGTTTATGGCAGCTAGAGAGGCACGTGCACCAGGAAACAAGAAGAGAAATGGGCAGACTGAGCCAGAAGAGCCAAGCAAAGGGCAAGTAGTGAGTCTTACATATTTTAATAGTTTTTAAGATATAGCGATTTTTGCAAAGCATTGTATTGAAGAGAATCTTTACTGGGTTGCTTTGGGAGTTAATGGTGCACACGAAAAAGACTGAACTATTTTATCCTTTGTGTTTTATTGTTGGTTGTTTTTAGAGACAATTTAAAATGTAATAATTTGTGGTCTGGCTGTTTATTCCTCACACTGTCTTTTTGGTACCTGTGTTGTTGCTCTCCCAATAAAAATTACCTTTAACGAGAGGGTGGTACTTTATGGTTCTGAGCGTGACTGTCAAAGGTCGCCCTTGCTCCCCCCCCATCACAAATTGAACTACTGCAAGAATCACTATGAAAATCGTGTGAATGATATTCAGCCCAGGGGATGTTCATTGATTTTTACTGTCTAGCAGACTTTACACATTTCACACTTTTCAGCCTTGATAGAAACAAAGAGGCACCGATCAGTACTTTAATACTGTACTGGGTCGAAACACTACATTTGCCTACATGTATTAAATGTGTAGCCTTTTTTCTGGTGCTGTTTGAAACCACTTGTAAGATTCTGTATTTTTACATTCTAATAATCAGTTTCATAGTTTATGTGGTATGCTGAGAACTCTATGTATCATTTCTACAAAATGTCATGACTTCAATAAACTGCTGAATGTGCTTAGCGTTGGCAAACCTTTCAAGTTTGTGGTACAATGGACGTTGTTGTAGATTTAATGATGATTATATAGGGGTTAGTTAAAACACCAGCTTGCTCCTGGGTTCCTATATGCTTCTTCTTGGCCCATGCATCACTAATAGAAAGATAAGAATGGTGCAGTACTGGCTAAGAATATAAATTAGTCTCTAGTCACCCACTCAGGGACGTCAAAATGTAAGAACTGAGACATACTGTACCATACTTATGTTCTGGATCATGTAGAACTTGGATTCCCTTGACAATAACTGACATTCACACAACATGTCACAAATATAAAACAATAGTTTATTTAAGAATAAAAAGTGGTGCACAACTAATCTAATATTACAGAAAGGAAAGGCTATTGGTTAGAGATATGCATGAATAGTATACAGTTCATTGATTTCATAGTCAAACGATTACAACGACCATAACATCATTAGCATACATGGTTAATATACTAATATAAATTATGACTGATCACACAAAGTGTCTACTTTACATTAGTATTTTCAATATCCGTTTCTCGTTATAATCGATCATGTTTCATATCAATATGCACAAGAATTAATTCAACTTCCCATTCAGAACGGAATCCAACATTCCAGTACCTAATTTAGCAAATTAGTTTTACCGTGTTAATTTATTTAGTTTAGACATGATCTACCAAACTAATAACATGTTATCAACCTCAATTGATTATGTATTCAAATTAACTCAGAAATGGGGCAATGATCAAATTATCGGCATTTACAAGGCAACTCCTTTGAGTTGCACATTTCAACAAACAAAATACATTTCTTACACACTCTAAAACAGGAAGTTATATTCTGTTCCTAGAACAGTTTATCCACTAACTTGATAGCTTTTGCTACAGTTAATTTCTACAGTTAATTTAATATGTTGAATATTATATTTTTAACAAAGAAGAAGTCAATCTTTGTTGATGAACACTGCAGCTTCCCTCTCTGGATCTGAAGTTCCAATGAAAGAAGACGGTACTTTGCTTGAAGTATGCATTGTATTTCGTCGGCTCACAATAAACAAATAGTTATTTTCAGATGGAGATCAGCTTGTTGATTTCCAAGTCTTTCAGCATTATCTTTGTTGTCAGCAGTTTTCCAACTGGAAATAGTTCAGTTGATCAGACTAAGTTCAGATAATGCGTTGCAAGTCTCGTAATTTATGACGTCACAGAAACCCTAGATGGAATTATTTTCCTGTAACTCACTCAAGCCCATCTATCTATTTGTATCATTTTCTCTTTGCACCTTCAGAACCAACTGTTCTGGGAGCTTTTTGGTGATAAAAAGGGTTCTGGTGAGGAACGGGTTAATGACAGTGCGTTATTAATCAGTTCTGATTGCTAAAATATTCTCCTAATGTGTGTAACTTTTTACGCTGCTTTTCCGTTCCGTTCCATCTCGTTCAAGCTTTCACCCCATCCCTTTCCGATTGGCTGTACGTGCTTTTATTTGTATTGCAGTTAACATTTGCGCTGTACAAACTGTAAACGGTGAGCCATGGTGTGGGTGTAAAGTCATGTCTATTGAAAAATTAAATAAGATCTATAAAATTTCAATTGGTTGTTTAACTGCTATATGCAGCAGCTTAAATTGCTATTGCTGAAACAGAATTTTAAAAAAAAAACAGAAATGTGTTAAAGAGGGCACTGCATATTCAGATAATTTGAGGTGGTGGATTGTGAAATGACATTAGTAGGACGGCACCAGTATGCGTTACAAGCTAGAATACAGGAATACAAATCTGTCACCATTGTGCGAAAATTGCATAAAGTACACAGGAGGCAGCTACAGTAGTCACTACAGTGGGTGAGGTGCTGTAAAAGTAAAATGTAAATTGTCCTACCATAAACTCACCTTTCCAAGTCTGTTACCATGGCTACTAGTAGTATAACAGCAGCAATGCAGTGATATTCATTTTTTAGATGTATTTTTTAGTAAAGTTAGGTGTTTTACTACAGAGAATAGGAGACATGAATACAGGAATAAATAGGCAGCTCCTAATGAAATTAAAATCCCTTTTATCCTCCTAGACATACTCATATAACAATGCACAATAATGTGTATCTTGAGCAGCTAATTGTCATTAGTGCTAATCAAAACATCATGATTTTTCAAGGTGCAACAACATGAATTCAATCAGTGTCCAATGCACTAGATTATGTATCTGACAAATCTTAGTCAGGCTTTGAAAATGACAGCCAAGAGAGCTGCTGAAAATTGTAATTGAAATCTACTATTCCAGAGAACACTCAGCTCTATGTTATGACCTCTAATTCAACATGGTGCTCAAGTTATCATTATTAATTATGTTGGATTGGGTCATGTCAGAAGACAGAAGCTTCAGACCATTTCTCTTGATTTGGATGTTGAGCAGCATGAAATATAAGCTTGGAAACAAATCAACTGGTTTCCAAAATAATCAGGAGTCCAAACACTTCAACAAATCCTCCTGTGAAGGTTATTGTCAATGCCAAGCAAGTTTCAACATAAATGACACTGACTTATTGGGAGGCTTTTGCAGGGGAGATGAAAAGCAAGGAAGAGGGGAGGTGAGGGCCCAGCCTGGGAAGTTTTGGACTAGACTGGACACCTTGATGGTTCATCTCCCCAAATCCTGAGCAGTAGTGCCTTTACAACATGATCCACTGGGGATCTGACTCATTTAATCTGGGGACCCAACGGCAAGAGATACCAGAGAGTCAGTTAGCTTCCAGGAACTGGCATGCTAGATGTATTTCAGGTATTTTCAGATTTTTATTGACGGTTTATAAAACCATAGTAATCTTTTTATCTCACTAAATAGCTGACTTGGAACTGAATTTTAGTCTTTTTGTGATTGCGTTGTTATTCTTTCCTGAGTGGAGAATATTAATAATCCACACAACTGGAAAACTACCCTAAAGTGACGACATTCCATGGGCACACATGTCTTGGTTGATTTCGTAGTTTTCATTTTTAAACCGATTAAGTCAGGCTTCAAGACCCAACTGCTGTTTTAATTATGTCAGCAGCAGATAATACAATTTCTCATGTTCCAAAAATGAACTCCCATTCCGAATGCTAATTACCATGTCACTTCAGATCTGTATTTTATAGTTACTATTCCCGCTTCTGCAGTTGACAGGGACCGCCTGACAGCCAGGTTGGTTAGTTTAAATGATTTCTATGCTAGTTAGTTTCAAGCTGCAGCGACCTAGGCTTATGTGAAACTCTACAGCTATGGCCAAAAGTTGTGCATCACGCTATAGAATGAACTAATTTGCTTCATAACATTGAATGGAACCTGAAATCCCTTAATTCTAGGTGATGCAAAACTTTTGGCTATAGCTGTGGCTTGGTGTTTAGTACATTATTTGTGTGGCAGTTTGGCAGAAAAAGGGTTAAGTTAGGGTTCCCTCTAGTGGACACGCCCTGGTTTTTATTTGTATAAATGGAGAACACCTGTGGCATTGATGAAGCTTTGTTTGGAAGGATACCTCAGGAAAGCCATGTGCTTTAACTGTTTGAAAAGGTTTTAAATCTTTTTAAAACTGTGAGCTATGAATTGGATTAAGGAATATGTTTGTTGCATGCTGCTTGTGGTTTCTTGTTACAATGTAATTTGTTTGGTTTGATCTCGATAATGTAGTTGTGTATTTCTTTTATGCGTTTGGTTTTGATAGTGTATATTTATACTGATTTTTGTGTTTGCTTGTTTACCCCCAGATTGGCTGCTATTGCCTCTTTTTCTTTACCCCAATTGTAGTTGTGCACATTGTATTAGTTTTGCACAAGTTTGGGCAGTTGCCTAGGTAGTAACCACTTGTTACCACTTGAAATAAATGATTTAAATGCATCTGATTTTGTTAAATAAAAGAGAACCTGATCTTTTTAAAGATAACTGTTTTGTTAATTTCTATACCAACCATAGCACATGTTTAATATCCACCTGGCAACGTTTTTGTTTCATAACATTTAGCTAATTATTTTTTTGCTGTAGGCCTGTGTAGGGAGGATGATCTAACACTGAGAATTATGTTTTTAAAAACATAAAATGTTTCTAGCTCATACTTTTTCAAAATCTAGAAACTGCTGTTAAGCACTGCATTTCATGCCTTTCTTGACCCAGAGTATAATGCTATACTTGAATAACCCTTCCTCGGGATAATTCAGTGACACCATCAGAGAGCAGCTTCCCAGTAAAAACCTCCATTGTGTAAT